>NW_027517730.1:0-40164 GCF_048772815.1 Callospermophilus lateralis
GATAATTTTTATGTCTTGTTGATGAATGGTTCCTTTTAACAGTATATAATGTCCTTTCTTATCCCTTTTGATTAAATTAGTCTTGAAGTCGATTTTATTCGATATGAGCATGGCCACCCCTGCTTGCTTATGGGGAGCGTTGCATGGTATATTTTTTCCAAAACTTGCACCTTCAGCCTGTGTATGTCTTTTCCATTCAGATGTGCCTCCTGGAGGCAATATATTGTTGGATTCATTTTTAATCCAAGTTACCAGCCTATGTCGCGTTATTGGAGAGTTTAAGCCATTAACATTTAGAGTCACTATTGATATATGGTTTGTACTGCCGCTCATGATTGATGATTCATCTTTTTTTTTTAATTTAGTTTGTTTCTCCATGATTAGCTTTTCCCCCACCCTCAGTCATTACTGAGGCACTTCCCACTGATGGTTTTGGTTGTTGATTTTCATTTCTTCTTCGTGTATTGTTTTGCTCAAGATGCTTTGCAATGCTGGTTTTCTGGCTACAAATTTTTTTACCTTTTGTTTATCATGAAATATTTTTATTTCATCGTCATACCTGCAGCTTAATTTTGCTGGATACAGAATTCTTGGTTGGCATTCATTGTCTTTCAGTGTTTGAAATACGTTGCTCCAGGATCTTATCGCTTTCAGCGACTGTGATGAAAAATCCATTCTCAACCTTATTGGTTTACCCCTTAATGTAATCTGCCTCCTTTCTCTTAGAGCTATTAATATTTTCTCTTTGTTTTGTATATTGGATATCTTCATAACAATGTGTCTTGGTGTTGGTCTACTGTGATTTTGTGTTCTCCGTGTCCTGTAAGCATGTCCAATTTGTATATCTATTTACTTTGTATTTCTGGAAATATTTCTGTAATTATTTCATTCAATAGATTACTAATTCCCTTGGTTTGAATCTGTGTACCTATCCAGATGACTCATTATTTTTTTTTTTTATGTTATCCCATATCTCTTGGATGTTTTACTCATGATTTTTTACCAGCCTTTCTGTGTTGGCTAGATTCATTTCAAGATGATATATTTTGTCTTCATTATCTGACATTCTGTCTTCTACTTGCTCCACAGTGTTAGTGATACTCTCAATTGACTTTTTAATTTGGTTTATCGTTTCCTTCATTTCTAGAATTATTGTTTGATTTTTTTATAATCTCTATCTCCTGATAAAGATGCATAACTTCTTCTTTTATCTGTTTATGTAATTCATTTTCAATGTGTTCTTTCACTGTTTGGATTTGCTGTCTCGTATCCTCTTTAAGTTTCAATTCCATCTGTCTAAGGTATTCCTTGAGTTCTTTATATGACCATTTTTCTGATGACTATAGGTCCTCCTGAATATTTTGGCTGTCCTTCGTTGTTTGTACTTATTTTCTTCCTTGATTTTTTGTGCTGCTCATGTTACTTCTTGCTCTGTTTGACTGTTGAGTTACTGCTTACTCTTATAAATTTATTTGATGCTTGGAAGAAAAGATATTAGAAAGAAAGGGAAGAAGTCACTAAAGAGAATGAGAGTAGGCAGGTAGAATTCGAGGAAGGGGAAATCAGAAAATTGAAAAGAAATGATAAGACAAAAGACAAAATAGAAAAGAAAGAAAGAAAGAAAAAAATTTAAAAATAATGATCATTTAAAAGATGTAAATTAAAGTTTAAAATAATAATAATAATAATAAAATAAAAATATTTAAAAAATGAAAACATATTAAAAAGTTAAAGTACAACAACAAAAAATATGAATTTACATAAAGAATCTAAACCCCACACTCAGTAGGCCTCAAGTTGGAGAAGTAGAGCAGTATTAACGCCAGGCCTATTTTTTCACTTCTGTTTCACAGGAAGGCAGTCCAGGCAACCCTGATGTTAGGCAAATGAGGGGCAAGGAAGCTTATTTTGGACACGGACGTGGGCTGTGTACCTCATGGAAACCTCCAGCCGGAGGTTATGATGAGTGTCTACATGGAAGAAGATGAGGGCCATGTTGGGGTGTTTTGGTTTTAACTGTGAACATTTGTATGGCGGTAGGAAGAGATGACTGGGTACACCTGGGCTTGAACTCTTGTGTGATTCAACATAGAGACTGAGTTCTGGAATTGACCTCAGAGAAGCATTGCCATGGATTGTGTTGGGATTTTAGAAGGCCATGCATGAGAGTCGCCCTT
The DNA here is from genome assembly GCF_048772815.1 of Callospermophilus lateralis. Lineage (NCBI taxonomy): Eukaryota > Metazoa > Chordata > Mammalia > Rodentia > Sciuridae > Callospermophilus > Callospermophilus lateralis. Next base: position 2,178 of record NW_027517730.1, read on the forward strand.
GGAAACTGAGATCTACGCCCAGGTTGGCTTTCCACAGAGCAAGGGAATCTCAGCAAGGATATCACATGATTTTATTCTGAAAGACTTGGCAGCCATAGTTGAGAGTGAAAACACACATGGACCTCACATTGTAGACCTCAATGGGCCTGGCCTTAATGTGACCTTTTGTCCACCTTTGGGAAGCCTTGCCTGTGAGAGTTCTCCAGAGCTTTCATTGAAGTGAGCTTACTCAACATTTAATGGTTAATGAATGAATTGAAACACACAGTGCCTCCAACTTCATGCTTGAAAAATGGCTAGATAAATACCATGAAATTTTTGAAATTCCTATGACCAGGTGGCACTGGAGAAACATTGGATGTCCTGTTGCTGATCATGAGTATACCAGACAGTGCCTTGAATTACTGAGTTTCATGAAAATGGTGTAGAACAGAGATGCCAGAAATTTGGAGCCTGCTGAGTAGTGGGTCTAGAGCAGTGGTGGGGAGGTGTTTGATAAAACATCCGTGGTAGGGCCATGTGGATCTACCATAGGATTCCAAATGGCTTGTAACTGACATGGTGCAGCCAACAGACCCTTATATGTAAAGGCATATTGTTACATGGAGAGTTTTCAGAGGAAAATTAAGAATCAGGTTGATATGGACAAGGGGGCAATGGGGCAAGCTGTGAGAGATAGGAGCCTAGTTGGTGCATTCTCTTGCAGACCCTGACCCACCACACGTGACAGAACTCCCTCCAGCACTGTGTCCCCGGTTAGCTCCTAGTATTTCGTGAAACAAATATCAAACTCACAGTGCAGCAGCAAAAACACCACAAAAAGTGGAAGAGGACCAAATGGCTTCACAGTCCACACAGGGAGACACTTAGTCCCCAATGGCCTCAGTTTACCTACAAAGAGAGGATTCAGCACTGCTTCATCTTGTTCATTGGAAAATAAGAAACCATGTCTTCCAGGTCACATAGATGCAGACCCAGCTTTGATGTTCTCACTACAGAGGAAGCCAAATCTTCTGAAAACAACATATATTTCAAGTGTGGAAGCTCAGAGGCAGTTTCTCAAGAAGTTTTTAGGCCAGCAGAGCTCCATGTTTGTGGAGTGTTTACCCTGTCCCTTAGTTTTGGAAACTCCTCTACCACCTCCAAGGTTGTGAACTCCTGAGCATTTTCCATTGCAGATATGTATTCACTGATTTTGTAACTCTTCTCATCTAATTGTGTCTTACTTGGGGTGAAGGTAATGTCAAGGCATTGTTCTGGATGAGAGCGGGAGGATATTTGTGCAGCATATATTTACATACACATTGGATTCATTTTCCAATTTTCCATTCGAAATACTGAATCCCTGACACTAACCCATACCTAGTAGACTCAGACTATTCATCCTAATATAATGGAGAAAATTAACCCAACACATTAGAAATACAAGTACTTCAGAGGAGACATGTTGTATAGTTGGACTTGACATTTGCATTATATAAGGTAGGAGTTATAAATCTAGTCAAATTTATTTGAAATATTCTCCATGTGTTTTAAACTTAACAAATATGTGAATTCTTGTTTCCTTTTTCTGTAGTCTATTCACACATGTATATTTATATGCATATATAGAATCCTACCAGGTATCACACGTACATTTTTGTGAGTGGCTGTCTTGGCAGATACAAATTGTGAGAAGAGTTCACTCCTCCTAAATGCTGTTGGAAATGAAAATTCAACTTATATGAGAGCGTCCTAGTAGAACAACATTATACATTAACTCATGTTCAGTAAAATAAATATTTTTGCATTTGTGGATGATACATATTTACTGATGAATTTCGATTGGCATTTATATTGGTACTTTTTAATGTCTCTGAGTTGTGTGTGTGTGTGTGTGTGTGTGTGTGTGTGTATAGATATAGATATAGATATAGATATACTCTCCAAATTTTTCAAAATATGAAATATATGTGTCTAATATACACTCTCTAAATTCATTCATGTTCATGTATGTGGATTTATAATCCACTTTTCACAAGATGATAATCAGAAATATTCATCCACCTGAAATACATATTTGTTTCCTAGTACTGAAAACTAACTTCAGTGAATGGTGCATACAAATCCCAATTATTCTACAGTAACTGACCCAGTCTAACATCAATGCAAGTAGACTCCTATGGGACATGATATGTAATGTGTCATTCATTTGTATTCGACACTGGTACATTATTGTTTCTTCAGTTTTTGCACATCACAGGATATACATTTCATCCACAAGTTCACAAATTAATAAGCATTTGTTTCAACTTTCACCACTTCTTGCTTCAGAACACATGTATTGTCAGGGTTTCTTGACTGGTCTGTTCGTGAGACTTCTTTCCAAACACATTATTTTGAATTTCCATAATCATTTTGAAGCAAAACTCACACACTCTTCATGATAAACCAAAACACAAATATTTCCATTACATATATACCTGGTTGGAATGAATGATTGTATATCAATATACGATTTCCTTTAATTTTTCAGATATCAGTTCAATTCATTATTTAAAGTTCAAAAAAGTTATATTTTTTATTCACTGTATGGTCTATTCATGCTTTTTCTCTATGTTCCTAGAAACAGGGTACACCTCTTTGTACCCCCGATTCTCATTTTACATCTTCAATATATTGCTCCCAGAAATGGTGAAAGAAATACTCATGTCACCTCATTATCACAGTAATATTCTGGACAAAAAATGGAAAGGTCACACTTATGATTGTACCAAAGCCTAAATGGAAAGTGGACATGGATTTCTAAAAACATCCATGTCCAGGTTGCCTAATGCTGTCAATTGTCAATCCTATTGGTGACTACATATTTGTTTTTTTCCTAATTTATATATTCAAACTCAACCCTGTTGAAAATGTCTAATTCTATCACTCACTTTATACTTTGCCTGATTTCGTAATGTTTCTATTGATATCTGCTTTTCTACATATTTTCCCCAGTTCAACATAGTGACTGACTCTTCATATGTGCTGACATTTACATTCACTCAATAACCGAAAATCTATTGCTAAAGAACTTTTGGTCCAAATCCTATGCTCACTCTTCTTCCTAAACCTACAGACTATCTTCCTAATCCTACTGAATATTCCTTTTTGACTGGATGTTCTCTTCTAAATTCAATCATCCAATGTACAAGGTCCTATGCCATTGTATATCGAATTATCTGAGGCATCTTTGCAGAACATCATTCAAAGCTAAGTATCAAATTCAAGGGCAAAACCCATCTGGGCTTCAAATCATACCTACATTTCTGTTTTCCTACTTATATTTCACCTCTATATTCTTGTAAATATTGCAGGTTACCAATACCATTATTCATCACACAGAATCACTCGTAACCCAAATCAAACCTGTTTTTAACCCCAAGTATACACTGTTCCCTCAATCATTTTACAGAAGAGCAGGGACAGAGTGGTTCTTACAATACAGGAAAGTTGGGGACCTTCCACCTGATGAGAACCTCAAATGTCCATGCACAAAGGATACCTGGAGAAGTTCTAGGCAGGTATGAAGCACCTGAGAGAGCAAAAGTCATCTTCCATGGCAAACAACCTGGTCAGGATGAAGGGATGTGTCTGAATCTGCCTCTCTCTCTTCTTATTGTACAGAAGATGGACCGAACCAGGGATGAGTGGAGAGCTGTTCCCGGGTGCCAATGGTGATATACATTCTACCTTATGAAAGTGTCACAGGAAGTAGGGGCAACCTCCATCTTATGTAACCCTTGGAAGCAACTGTTAGGACAAAGTGGTTGCCAAGGCAGTGACCTCATTCAGTTCCAAAGAATGTGACATACCTCATTTCCTTGGTGATGGAACTCTCTGAACTTGGTATTGAAGAAGCCAGGCACCCAGAGGCAGTCCCAGTCCCAGGCCCAGTGGGCTCACTTGTTTGGATTTACCAAGGACAGAGTCAGTTTTCTTGGTACCTAATGATGTGAGGATGGCCAAATGCCAGGAGAGCTCTGAAGATGGACCCTTCCTGAGAAAACAGGTAGTGGCTAACCACTTTTTCCTGACATCTTCACAGAGTTTGTCAAGGAAACAAGATCTGAGAGAAGACAGGCCATTTCGGGGGAACATAGTATGGCCCACCAGTCAGAGGACACTCCGGATAGTCACAGACCTACTTGGGGGAAGGAGGTGCCTTTGTGGGAGTGGGTGTGGGTTTGTTGTTTTGTCTCATGTTCTGAGAATAGATAGAAAAGGCGGTTTGTTTGGTTTGGAGTGGACAGTTTCTAGTAAGTCATTTGACACGGCGAGTGTTTCTGTTTCTGTGTATCCCACTGTGTCCGTTGTTGTAGACATTAGAAAAGAGAATGCATTAATGGATGTGTCCTGTCTAGTATAAATCTTCCCATGCCCAATATATGAATGGACTGCAGCTTGTCTTATCGAAGTGCAACACCTGCTATCTTTCTAAGTTGTAGTTTTCTTCCTGAATTCTGGCCACTCTCCAGAATAGGCTCATGGATTTGTGTCCAAAATATGTACCACCTCCAAGCTCTGTGACATGGCCATGTACTGGATAGCTGAAGAGAATGGCGAGCATCTCAAAAAACTCAGATATCAGTGTGACCAGGAAAGTCTCAGTGCAGAAACCCTGCTTTGGGCCTTTTGCTTACTTATTGTTGTGTTGCACTGAATGTCAGGAAGGTCTTTGCCTCAGGCCACCCCTTTGTGAAGCCTGAAGAAAACAGTTTTCAAATGGAAATGAATGGGCCTCACCTGTGGCTCTTTATCAGCCTCTTGGACCTGTGTGTGGCTGTGACTTAGATTCTCAGCACCTGATGGATCTTAAGAATGATCCCACGTGAGCTTCCAAAACCAAAATGGCAAAAAATATCATTCATTGTGGATGAAGTCTCTTGCCTTCCTCTGTTAGGTTCCTGCACTCCATCAAATGACAATAGGGATTCTTTGGGTCAAATGAGTTCTTCAAAGCCCTGCAGAGGTGCTTGTGTTTTCGCATGACTCTAAATCACCTAAAGAATCGATACCTAAAATCAGTAGGCCTCAAATTGGAGAAACAAAGAAGTATTAACGGCAGGCTTATTTGTTCGCTCCTGTTTCAGAGAAACGGTGTCCAGGCTACCCTGACTTTAGGCAAATGAGGGGCAAACGAGCTGATTTTGGACACTGTCTTGGGCTGCGCCCCTCATGGAAACCTCCAGCCAGAGGTTAAGATGATTGACTATATGGAATAAGATGAAGGCCATGTGGGAGTGTTTTGGTTTAAATTTTGGTCATTTGTGTTGCATTGGAAAAAATGACTGGGTCCACGTGAGCTTGAACTCTGGTGTGATTCCCCTTAGAGACTGGGTTTTGGAACTGAACTCAGAGAAGCATTGCCATGAATTTTGTTAGGATTTTAAGAGGCCACGCATGAAAGTCGCTCTTGGAAACTGAGACCTAGGCCCCCGGTGGATTTCCACAGAGGCCTGGGAATCTCAGCAAGGATATCACATGATTTTATTCTTAAAGAAATGGCAGCCATAGTTGAGAGTCAAAACACACATGGACCTCACATTGTAGACCTCAATGGGCCTCGCCTAATGTGACCGTTTGTCCACTCTTTGGGAAGCCGTGCCTGTGAGAGTTCTCCAGAGATTTCATTGAAATGAGCTTCCTCACCATTTAATGTTTGCTGAATGAACTGAAAACCACAGTGCCTCCAAATTCATGGTTGAAAAATGGCTAGATAAATACCATGAAATTTTTGAAATTCCTATGACCAGGTGGCACTGGAGAAACATTGGATGTCCTGTTGCTGATCATGAGTACACCAGACAGTGCCTTGATTTACTGAGTTTCATGAAAATGGTGTAGAACAGAGATGCCAGAAATTTGGAGCCTGATGAGTAGTGGGTCTAGAGCAGTGGTGGGGAGGTGTTTGATAAAACATCCGTGGTAGGACCATGTGGATCTACCATTGGATTCCAAATGGCTTGTAACTGACATGGTGCAGCCAACAGACCCTTATATGTAAAGGCATCTTGTTATATGGAGAGTTTTCAGAGGAAAATTAAGAATCAGGTTGATATGGACAAGGGGGCAATGGGGCAAGCTGTGAGAGATAGGAGCCTAGTTGGTGCATTCTCTTGCAGACCCTGACCCACCACACGTGACAGAACTCCCTCCAGCACTGTGTCCCAGTTTAGCTCCTAGTATTTCGTGAAACAAATACCAAACTCACAGTGCAGCAGCAAAAACACCACAAAAAGTGGAAGAGGACCAAATGGCTTCACAGTCCACACGGGGAGACACTTAGTCCCCAGTGGCCTCAGTTTACCTACAAAGAGAGGATTCAGCACTGCTTCATCTTGTTCATTGGAAAATAAGAAACCATGTCCTCCAGGTCACATAGATGCAGACCCAGCTTTGAGGGTCTCACTACAGAGGAATCCAAATCTCCTGAAAACTACATATATTTCAAGTGTGGAAGCTCAGAGGCAGTTTCTCAAAAAGTTTTTAGGCCAGCAGAGCTCCATGTTTGTGGAGTGTTTACCCTGTCCCTTAGTTTTGGAAACTCCTCTACCACCTCCAAGGTTGTGAACTCCTGAGCATTTTCCATTCCATATATGTATTCTCTGATTTTGTAACTCTTCTCCTCTAATTGTGTCTTACTTGGGGTGAAGGTAATGTCAAGGCATTGTTCTGGATGAGAGCGGGAGGATATTTGTGCAGCATATTTTTACATACACATTGGATTCACTTTCCAAATTTCCATTCGAAGTACTGAATCCCTGACACTAACCCATACCTAGTAGACTCAGACTATTCATCCTAATATAATGGAGAAAATTAGCCCAACACATTAGAAATACAAGTACTTCAGAGGAGACATGTTGTATAGTTGGACTTGACATTTGCATTATATAAGGTAGGAGTTATAAATCTAGTCAAATTTATTTGAAATATTCTCCATGTGTTTTTAAGCTTAACAAATATGTGAATTCTTATTTCCCTTTTCTGTAGCCTATTCACACATGTATATTTATATGCATATATAGAATCCTACCAGGTATCACACGTACATTTTTGTGAGGTGGCTGTCTTGGCAGATACAAATTGTGAGAAGAGTTCACTCCTCCTAAATGCTGTTGGAAATGAAAATTCAACCTATAGGAGAGCGTCCTAGTAGAACAACATTATACATTAACTCATGTTCAGTAAAATAAATATTTTTGCATTTGTGGATGATACATATTTACTGATGAATTTCGATTGGCATTTATATTGGTACTTTTTAATGTCTGTGAGTGTTGTGTGTGTGTGTGTGTGTGTATATACAGATATAGATATAGATATACTCTGCAAATTTTTCAAAATATGAAATATATGTGTCTAATATACACTCTCTAAATTCATTCATGTTCATGTATGTGGATTTATAATCCACTTTTCACAAGATTATAATCAGAAATATTCATCCACCTGAAATACATATTTGTTTCCTAGTACTGAAAACTAACTTCAGTGAATGGTGCATACAAATCCTAATTATTCTACAGTAACTGACCCAGTCTAACATCAATGCAAGTAGACTCCTATGGGACATGATATGTAATTTGTCATTCATTTGTATTCGACACTGGTACATTATTGTTTCTTCAGTTTTTGCACATCACAGGATATACATTTCATCCACAAGTTCACAAATTAATAAGCATTTGTTTCAACTTTCACCACTTCTTGCTTCAGAACACATGTATTGTCAGGGTATTCTTGACTGGTCTTTTCATGAGACTTCTTTCCAAACACATTATTTTGAATTTCCATAATCATTTTGAAGCAAAACTCACACACTCTTTATGATAAACCTAAACACAAATATTTCCATTACATATATACCTGGTTGGAATGAATGATTGTATATCAATATACGATTTCCTTTAATTTTTCAGATATCAGTTCAATTCATTATTTAAAGTTCAAAAAAGTTATATTATTTATTCACAGTATGGTCTATTCATGCTTTTTCTCTATGTCCTAGAAACAGGGTACACCTCTTTGTACCCCCGATTCTCATTTTACATCTTCAATATATTGCTCCCAGAAATGGTGAAAGAAATACTCATGTCACCTCATTATCACAGTAATATTCTGGACAAAAAATGGAAAGGTCACACTTATGATTGTACCAAAGCCTAAATGGAAAGTGAACATGGATTTCTAAAAACATCCATGTCCAGGTTGCCTAATGCTGTCAATTGTCAATCCTATTGGTGACTACATATTTGTTTTTTTCCTAATTTATATATTCAAACTCAACCCTGTTGAAAATGTCTAATTCTATCACTCACTTTATACTTTGCCTGATTTCGTAATGTTTCTATTGATATCTGCTTTTCTACATATTTTCCCCAGTTCAACATAGTGACTGACTCTTCATATGTGCTGACATTTACATTCACTCAACAACCGAAAGTCTATTGCTAAAGAACTTTTGGTCCAAATCCTATACTCACCCTTCTTCCTAAACCTACCGACTATCTTCCTAATCCTACTGAATATCCCTTTTTGACTGGATGTTCTCTTCTAAATTCAATCATCCAATGTACAAGGTCCTATGCCATTGTATATGGAATTATCTGAGGCATCTTTGCAGAACATCATTCAAAGCTAAGTATCCCTATCAAGGGCAAAACCCTTCTGGGCTTCAAATCATACCTAGATTTCTGTTTTCCTACTTATATTTCACCTCTATATTCTTGTAAATATTGCAGGTTCCCAATACCATTATTCATCACACAGAATCACTCGTAATCCAAATCAAACCTGTTTTTAACCCCAAGTATACACTGTTCCCTCAATCATTTTACAGAAGAGCAGAGACAGAGTGGTTCTTACAATACAGGAAAGTTGGGGACCTTCAACCTGATGAGAACCTCAAATGTCCATGCACAAATGGTACCTGGAGAAGTTGTAGGCAGGTATGAAGCACCTGAGAGAGCAAAAGTCATCTTCCATGGCAAACAACCTGGTCAGGATGAAGGGATGTGTCTGAATCTGCCTCTCTCTCTTCTTATTGTACAGAAGATGGACCAAACCAGGGCTGAGTGGAGAGCTGTTCCCGGGTGCCAATGGTGATATACATTCTACCTTATGAAAGTGTCACAGGAAGTTCTGGCAACCTCCATCTTATGTTACCCTTGGAAGCAACTGTTAGGACAAAGTGGTTGCCAAGGCAGTGACCTCATTCAGTTCCAAAGAATGTGAAATACCTCATTTCCTTGGTGATGGAACTCTCTGAACTTGGTATCCAAGAAGCCAGACACCCAGAGGCAGTCCCAGTCCCAGTCCCAGTGGGCTCACTTGTTTGGATTTACCAAGGACAGAGTCAGTTTTCTTGGTACCTAATGATGTGAGGATGGCCAAATGCCAGGAGAGCTCTGAAGATGGACCTTTCCTGAGAAAACAGGTAGTGGCTAACCACTTTTTCCTGACGTCTTCACAGAGTTGGTCAAGGAATCAAGATCTGAGAGAAGACAGGCCATTTCGGGGGAACATAGTATGGCCCACCAGTCAGAGGACACTCCGGATAGTCACAGACGTACTTGGGGGAAGGAGGTGCCTTTGTGGGAGTGGGTGTGGGTTTGTTGTTTTGTCTCATGTTCTGAGAATAGATAGAAAAGGCGGTTTGTTTGGTTTGGAGTGGACAGTTTCTAGTAAGTCATTTGACATGGCGAGTGTTTCTCTTTCTGTGTATCCCACTGTGTCCGTTGTTGTAGACATTAGAAAAGAGAATGCATTAATGGATGTGTCCTGTCTAGTATAAATCTTCCCATAATTCATCCTGCCCAATATATGAATGGACTGCAGCTTGTCTTATCAATGTGCAACACCTGCTATCTTTCTAAGTTGTTGTTTGCTTCCTGAATTCTGGCCACTCTCCAGAATAGGCTCATGGATTTGTGTACAAAATATGTACCACCTCCAAGCTCTGTGACATGGCCATGTACTGGATAGCTGAAGAGAATGGCGAGCATCTCAAAAAACTCAGATATCAGTGTGACCAGGAAAGTCTCAGTGCAGAAACCCTGCTTTGGGCCTTTTGCTTACTTATTGTTGTGTTGCACTGAATGTCAGGAAGGTCTTTGCCTCAGGCCACCCCTTTGTGAAGCCTGAAGAAAACAGTTTTCAAATGGAAATGAATGGGCCTCACCTGTGGCTCTTTATCAGCCTCTTGGACCTGTGTGTGGCTGTGACTTAGATTCTCAGCACCTGATGGATCTTAAGAATGATCCCACGTGAGCTTCCAAAACCAAAATGGCAAAAAATATCATTCATTGTGGATGAAGTCTCTTGCCTTCCTCTGTTAGGTTCCTGCACTCCATCAAATGACAATAGGGATTCTTTGGGTCAAATGAGTTCTTCAAAGCCCTGCAGAGGTGCTTGTGTTTTCGCATGACTCTAAATCACCTGAAGAATCGATACCTAAAATCAGTAGGCCTCAAATTGGAGAAACAAGGAAGTATTAACGGCAGGCTTATTTGTTCGCTCCTGTTTCAGAGAAACGGTGTCCAGGCTACCCTGACTTTAGGCAAATGAGGGGCAAACGAGCTGATTTTGGACACTGTCTTGGGCTGCGCCCCTCATGGAAACCTCCAGCCAGAGGTTAAGATGATTGACTATATGGAATAAGATGAGGGCCATGTGGGAGTGTTTTGGTTTTAATTTTGGTCATTTGTGTTGCATTGGAAAAAATGACTGGGTCCACGTGAGCTTGAACTCTGGTGTGATTCCCCTTAGAGACTGGGTTTTGGAACTGAACTCAGAGAAGCATTGCCATGAATTTTGTTGGGATTTTAAGAGGCCACGCATGAAAGTCGCTCTTGGAAACTGAGACCTAGGCCCCGGGTGGATTTCCACAGAGGCCTGGGAATCTCAGCAAGGATATCACATGATTTTATTCTTAAAGAAATGGCAGCCATAGTTGAGAGTCAAAACACACATGGACCTCACATTGTAGACCTCAATGGGCCTGGCCTAATGTGACCTTTTGTCCACTCTTTGGGAAGCCGTGCCTGTGAGAGTTCTCCAGAGAGTTCATTGAAATGAGCTTCCTCACCATTTAATGTTTGCTGAATGAACTGAAACCCACAGTGCCTCCAACTTCATGCTTGAAAAATGGCTAGATAAATACCATGAAATTTTTGAAATTCCTATGACCAGGTGGCACTGGAGAAACATTGGATGTCCTGTTGCTGATCATGAGTATACCAGACAGTGCCTTGATTTACTGAGTTTCATGAAAATGGTGTAGAACAGAGATGCCAGAAATTTGGAGCCTGCTGAGTAGTGGGTCTAGAGCAGTGGTGGGGAGGTGTTTGCTAAAAAATCCGTGGTAGGGCCATGTGGATCTACCATAGGATTCCAAATGGCTTGTAACTGACATGGTGCAGCCAACAGACCCTTATATGTAAAGGCATCTTGTTATATGGAGAGTTTTCAGAGGAAAATTAAGAATCAGGTTGATATGGACAAGGGGGCAATGGGGCAAGCTGTGAGAGATAGGAGCCTAGTTGGTGCATTCTCTTGCAGACCCTGACCCACCACACGTGACAGAACTCCCTCCAGCACTGTGTCCCAGTTTAGCTCCTAGTATTTCGTGAAACAAATACCAAACTCACAGAGCAGCAGAAAAAACACCACAAAAAGTGGAAGAGGACCAAATGGCTTCACAGTCCACACGGGGAGACACTTAGTCCCCAGTGGCCTCAGTTTACCTACAAAGAGAGGATTCAGCACTGCTTCATCTTGTTCATTGGAAAATAAGAAACCATGTCCTCCAGGTCACATAGATGCAGACCCAGCTTTGATGGTCTCACTACAGAGGAAGCCAAATCTCCTGAAAACAACATATATTTCAAGTGTGGAAGCTCAGAGGCAGTTTCTCAAAAAGTTTTTAGGCCAGCAGAGCTCCATGTTTGTGGAGTGTTTACCCTGTCCCTTAGTTTTGGAGACTCCTCTACCACCTCCAAGGTTGTGAACTCCTGAGCATTTTCCATTCCAGATATGTATTCACTGATTTTGTAACTCTTCTCCTCTAATTGTGTCTTACTTGGGGTGAAGGTAATGTCAAGGCATTGTTCTGGATGAGAGCGGGAGGATATTTGTGCAGCATATTTTTACATACACATTGGATTCATTTTCCAAATTTCCATTCGAAGTACTGAATCCCTGACACTAACCCATACCTAGTAGACTCAGACTATTCATCCTAATATAATGGAGAAAATTAGCCCAACACATTAGAAATACAAGTACTTCAGAGGAGACATGTTGTATAGTTGGACTTGACATTTGCATTATATAAGGTAGGAGTTATAAATCTAGTCAAATTTATTTGAAATATTCTCCATGTGTTTTTAAGCTTAACAAATATGTGAATTCTTATTTCCCTTTTCTGTAGCCTATTCACACATGTATATTTATATGCATATATAGAATCCTACCAGGTATCACACGTACATTTTTGTGAGGTGGCTGTCTTGGCAGATACAAATTGTGAGAAGAGTTCACTCCTCCTAAATGCTGTTGGAAATGAAAATTCAACCTATAGGAGAGCGTCCTAGTAGAACAACATTATACATTAACTCATGTTCAGTAAAATAAATATTTTTGCATTTGTGGATGATACATATTTACTGATGAATTTCGATTGGCATTTATATTGGTACTTTTTAATGTCTGTGAGTGTTGTGTGTGTGTGTGTGTGTATATACAGATATAGATATAGATATACTCTGCAAATTTTTCAAAATATGAAATATATGTGTCTAATATACACTCTCTAAATTCATTCATGTTCATGTATGTGGATTTATAATCCACTTTTCACAAGATTATAATCAGAAATATTCATCCACCTGAAATACATATTTGTTTCCTAGTACTGAAAACTAACTTCAGTGAATGGTGCATACAAATCCTAATTATTCTACAGTAACTGACCCAGTCTAACATCAATGCAAGTAGACTCCTATGGGACATGATATGTAATTTGTCATTCATTTGTATTCGACACTGGTACATTATTGTTTCTTCAGTTTTTGCACATCACAGGATATACATTTCATCCACAAGTTCACAAATTAATAAGCATTTGTTTCAACTTTAACCACTTCTTGCTTCAGAACACATGTATTGTCAGGGTATTCTTGACTGGTCTTTTCATGAGACTTCTTTCCAAACACATTATTTTGAATTTCCATAATCATTTTGAAGCAAAACTCACACACTCTTTATGATAAACCTAAACACAAATATTTCCATTACATATATACCTGGTTGGAATGAATGATTGTATATCAATATACGATTTCCTTTAATTTTTCAGATATCAGTTCAATTCATTATTTAAAGTTCAAAAAAGTTATATTATTTATTCACAGTATGGTCTATTCATGCTTTTTCTCTATGTTCCTAGAAACAGGGTACACCTCTTTGTACCCCCGATTCTCATTTTACATCTTCAATATATTGCTCCCAGAAATGGTGAAAGAAATACTCATGTCACCTCATTATCACAGTAATATTCTGGACAAAAAATGGAAAGGTCACACTTATGATTGTACCAAAGCCTAAATGGAAAGTGAACATGGATTTCTAAAAACATCCATGTCCAGGTTGCCTAATGCTGTCAATTGTCAATCCTATTGGTGACTACATATTTGTTTTTTTCCTAATTTATATATTCAAACTCAACCCTGTTGAAAATGTCTAATTCTATCACTCACTTTATACTTTGCCTGATTTCGTAATGTTTCTATTGATATCTGCTTTTCTACATATTTTCCCCAGTTCAACATAGTGACTGACTCTTCATATGTGCTGACATTTACATTCACTCAACAACCGAAAGTCTATTGCTAAAGAACTTTTGGTCCAAATCCTATACTCACTCTTCTTCCTAAACCTACCGACTATCTTCCTAATCCTACTGAATATCCCTTTTTGACTGGATGTTCTCTTCTAAATTCAATCATCCAATGTACAAGGTCCTATGCCATTGTATATGGAATTATCTGAGGCATCTTTGCAGAACATCATTCAAAGCTAAGTATCCCAATCAAGGGCAAAACCCTTCTGGGCTTCAAATCATACCTAGATTTCTGTTTTCCTACTTATATTTCACCTCTATATTCTTGTAAATATTGCAGGTTCCCAATACCATTATTCATCACACAGAATCACTCGTAATCCAAATCAAACCTGTTTTTAACCCCAAGTATACACTGTTCCCTCAATCATTTTACAGAAGAGCAGAGACAGAGTGGTTCTTACAATACAGGAAAGTTGGGGACCTTCAACCTGATGAGAACCTCAAATGTCCATGCACAAATGGTACCTGGAGAAGTTGTAGGCAGGTATGAAGCACCTGAGAGAGCAAAAGTCATCTTCCATGGCAAACAACCTGGTCAGGATGAAGGGATGTGTCTGAATCTGCCTCTCTCTCTTCTTATTGTACAGAAGATGGACCAAACCAGGGCTGAGTGGAGAGCTGTTCCCGGGTGCCAATGGTGATATACATTCTACCTTATGAAAGTGTCACAGGAAGTTCTGGCAACCTCCATCTTATGTTACCCTTGGAAGCAACTGTTAGGACAAAGTGGTTGCCAAGGCAGTGACCTCATTCAGTTCCAAAGAATGTGAAATACCTCATTTCCTTGGTGATGGAACTCTCTGAACTTGGTATCCAAGAAGCCAGACACCCAGAGGCAGTCCCAGTCCCAGTCCCAGTGGGCTCACTTGTTTGGATTTACCAAGGACAGAGTCAGTTTTCTTGGTACCTAATGATGTGAGGATGGCCAAATGCCAGGAGAGCTCTGAAGATGGACCTTTCCTGAGAAAACAGGTAGTGGCTAACCACTTTTTCCTGACGTCTTCACAGAGTTGGTCAAGGAATCAAGATCTGAGAGAAGACAGGCCATTTCGGGGGAACATAGTATGGCCCACCAGTCAGAGGACACTCCGGATAGTCACAGACGTACTTGGGGGAAGGAGGTGCCTTTGTGGGAGTGGGTGTGGGTTTGTTGTTTTGTCTCATGTTCTGAGAATAGATAGAAAAGGCGGTTTGTTTGGTTTGGAGTGGACAGTTTCTAGTAAGTCATTTGACATGGCGAGTGTTTCTCTTTCTGTGTATCCCACTGTGTCCGTTGTTGTAGACATTAGAAAAGAGAATGCATTAATGGATGTGTCCTGTCTAGTATAAATCTTCCCATAATTCATCCTGCCCAATATATGAATGGACTGCAGCTTGTCTTATCAATGTGCAACACCTGCTATCTTTCTAAGTTGTTGTTTGCTTCCTGAATTCTGGCCACTCTCCAGAATAGGCTCATGGATTTGTGTACAAAATATGTACCACCTCCAAGCTCTGTGACATGGCCATGTACTGGATAGCTGAAGAGAATGGCGAGCATCTCAAAAAACTCAGATATCAGTGTGACCAGGAAAGTCTCAGTGCAGAAACCCTGCTTTGGGCCTTTTGCTTACTTATTGTTGTGTTGCACTGAATGTCAGGAAGGTCTTTGCCTCAGGCCACCCCTTTGTGAAGCCTGAAGAAAACAGTTTTCAAATGGAAATGAATGGGCCTCACCTGTGGCTCTTTATCAGCCTCTTGGACCTGTGTGTGGCTGTGACTTAGATTCTCAGCACCTGATGGATCTTAAGAATGATCCCACGTGAGCTTCCAAAACCAAAATGGCAAAAAATATCATTCATTGTGGATGAAGTCTCTTGCCTTCCTCTGTTAGGTTCCTGCACTCCATCAAATGACAATAGGGATTCTTTGGGTCAAATGAGTTCTTCAAAGCCCTGCAGAGGTGCTTGTGTTTTCCCATGACTCTAAATCACCTAAAGAATCGATACCTAAAATCAGTAGGCCTCAAATTGGAGAAACAAAGAAGTATTAACGGCAGGCTTATTTGTTCGCTCCTGTTTCAGAGAAACGGTGTCCAGGCTACCCTGACTTTAGGCAAATGAGGGGCAAACGAGCTGATTTTGGACACTGTCTTGGGCTGCGCCCCTCATGGAAACCTCCAGCCAGAGGTTAAGATGATTGACTATATGGAATAAGATGAAGGCCATGTGGGAGTGTTTTGGTTTTAATTTTGGTCATTTGTGTTGCATTGGAAAAAATGACTGGGTCCACGTGAGCTTGAACTCTGGTGTGATTCCCCTTAGAGACTGGGTTTTGGAACTGAACTCAGAGAAGCATTGCCATGAATTTTGTTGGGATTTTAAGAGGCCACGCATGAAAGTCGCTCTTGGAAACTGAGACCTAGGCCCCGGGTGGATTTCCACAGAGGCCTGGGAATCTCAGCAAGGATATCACATGATTTTATTCTTAAAGAAATGGCAGCCATAGTTGAGAGTCAAAACACACATGGACCTCACATTGTAGACCTCAATGGGCCTGGCCTAATGTGACCTTTTGTCCACTCTTTGGGAAGCCGTGCCTGTGAGAGTTCTCCAGAGATTTCATTGAAATGAGCTTCCTCACCATTTAATGTTTGCTGAATGAACTGAAACCCACAGTGCCTCCAACTTCATGCTTGAAAAATGGCTAGATAAATACCATGAAATTTTTGAAATTCCTATGACCAGGTGGCACTGGAGAAACATTGGATGTCCTGTTGCTGATCATGAGTATACCAGACAGTGCCTTGATTTACTGAGTTTCATGAAAATGGTGTAGAACAGAGATGAAAGAAATTTGGAGCCTGCTGAGTAGTGGGTCTAGAGCAGTGGTGGGGAGGTGTTTGCTAAAAAATCCGTGGTAGGGCCATGTGGATCTACCATAGGATTCCAAATGGCTTGTAACTGACATGGTGCAGCCAACAGACCCTTATATGTAAAGGCATCTTGTTATATGGAGAGTTTTCAGAGGAAAATTAAGAATCAGGTTGATATGGACAAGGGGGCAATGGGGCAAGCTGTGAGAGATAGGAGCCTAGTTGGTGCATTCTCTTGCAGACCCTGACCCACCACACGTGACAGAACTCCCTCCAGCACTGTGTCCCAGTTTAGCTCCTAGTATTTCGTGAAACAAATACCAAACTCACAGAGCAGCAGCAAAAGCACCACAAAAAGTGGAAGAGGACCAAATGGCTTCACAGTCCACACGGGGAGACACTTAGTCCCCAGTGGCCTCAGTTTACCTACAAAGAGAGGATTCAGCACTGCTTCATCTTGTTCATTGGAAAATAAGAAACCATGTCCTCCAGGTCACATAGATGCAGACCCAGCTTTGATGGTCTCACTACAGAGGAAGCCAAATCTCCTGAAAACAACATATATTTCAAGTGTGGAAGCTCAGAGGCAGTTTCTCAAAAAGTTTTTAGGCCAGCAGAGCTCCATGTTTGTGGAGTGTTTACCCTGTCCCTTAGTTTTGGAAACTCCTCTACCACCTCCAAGGTTGTGAACTCCTGAGCATTTTCCATTCCAGATATGTATTCACTGATTTTGTAACTCTTCTCCTCTAATTGTGTCTTACTTGGGGTGAAGGTAATGTCAAGGCATTGTTCTGGATGAGAGCGGGAGGATATTTGTGCAGCATATTTTTACATACACATTGGATTCATTTTCCAAATTTCCATTCGAAGTACTGAATCCCTGACACTAACCCATACCTAGTAGACTCAGACTATTCATCCTAATATAATGGAGAAAATTAGCCCAACACATTAGAAATACAAGTACTTCAGAGGAGACATGTTGTATAGTTGGACTTGACATTTGCATTATATAAGGTAGGAGTTATAAATCTAGTCAAATTTATTTGAAATATTCTCCATGTGTTTTTAAGCTTAACAAATATGTGAATTCTTATTTCCCTTTTCTGTAGCCTATTCACACATGTATATTTATATGCATATATAGAATCCTACCAGGTATCACACGTACATTTTTGTGAGGTGGCTGTCTTGGCAGATACAAATTGTGAGAAGAGTTCACTCCTCCTAAATGCTGTTGGAAATGAAAATTCAACCTATAGGAGAGCGTCCTAGTAGAACAACATTATACATTAACTCATGTTCAGTAAAATAAATATTTTTGCATTTGTGGATGATACATATTTACTGATGAATTTCGATTGGCATTTATATTGGTACTTTTTAATGTCTGTGAGTGTTGTGTGTGTGTGTGTGTGTATATACAGATATAGATATAGATATACTCTGCAAATTTTTCAAAATATGAAATATATGTGTCTAATATACACTCTCTAAATTCATTCATGTTCATGTATGTGGATTTATAATCCACTTTTCACAAGATTATAATCAGAAATATTCATCCACCTGAAATACATATTTGTTTCCTAGTACTGAAAACTAACTTCAGTGAATGGTGCATACAAATCCTAATTATTCTACAGTAACTGACCCAGTCTAACATCAATGCAAGTAGACTCCTATGGGACATGATATGTAATTTGTCATTCATTTGTATTCGACACTGGTACATTATTGTTTCTTCAGTTTTTGCACATCACAGGATATACATTTCATCCACAAGTTCACAAATTAATAAGCATTTGTTTCAACTTTCACCACTTCTTGCTTCAGAACACATGTATTGTCAGGGTATTCTTGACTGGTCTTTTCATGAGACTTCTTTCCAAACACATTATTTTGAATTTCCATAATCATTTTGAAGCAAAACTCACACACTCTTTATGATAAACCTAAACACAAATATTTCCATTACATATATACCTGGTTGGAATGAATGATTGTATATCAATATACGATTTCCTTTAATTTTTCAGATATCAGTTCAATTCATTATTTAAAGTTCAAAAAAGTTATATTATTTATTCACAGTATGGTCTATTCATGCTTTTTCTCTATGTTCCTAGAAACAGGGTACACCTCTTTGTACCCCCGATTCTCATTTTACATCTTCAATATATTGCTTCCAGAAATGGTGAAAGAAATACTCATGTCACCTCATTATCACAGTAATATTCTGGACAAAAAATGGAAAGGTCACACTTATGATTTTACCAAAGCCTAAATGGAAAGTGAACATGGATTTCTAAAAACATCCATGTCCAGGTTGCCTAATGCTGTCAATTGTCAATCCTATTGGTGACTACATATTTGTTTTTTTCCTAATTTATATATTCAAACTCAACCCTGTTGAAAATGTCTAATTCTATCACTCACTTTATACTTTGTCTGATTTCGTAATGTTTCTATTGATATCTGCTTTTCTACATATTTTCCCCAGTTCAACATAGTGACTGACTCTTCATATGTGCTGACATTTACATTCACTCAACAACCGAAAGTCTATTGCTAAAGAACTTTTGGTAAAAATCCTACACTCACTCTTCTTCCTAAACCTACCGACTATCTTCCTAATCCTACTGAATATCCCTTTTTGACTGGATGTTCTCTTCTAAATTCAATCATCCAATGTACAAGGTCCTATGCCATTGTATATGGAATTATCTGAGGCATCTTTGCAGAACATCATTCAAAGCTAAGTATCCCAATCAAGGGCAAAACCCTTCTGGGCTTCAAATCATACCTAGATTTCTGTTTTCCTACTTGTATTTCACCTCTATATTCTTGTAAATATTGCAGGTTCCCAATACCATTATTCATCACACAGAATCACTCGTAATCCAAATCAAACCTGTTTTTAACCCCAAGTATACACTGTTCCCTCAATCATTTTACAGAAGAGCAGAGACAGAGTGGTTCTTACAATACAGGAAAGTTGGGGACCTTCAACCTGATGAGAACCTCAAATGTCCATGCACAAATGGTACCTGGAGAAGTTGTAGGCAGGTATGAAGCACCTGAGAGAGCAAAAGTCATCTTCCATGGCAAACAACCTGGTCAGGATGAAGGGATGTGTCTGAATCTGCATCTCTCTCTTCTTATTGTACAGAAGATGGACCAAACCAGGGCTGAGTGGAGAGCTGTTCCCGGGTGCCAATGGTGATATACATTCTACCTTATGAAAGTGTCACAGGAAGTTCTGGCAACCTCCATCTTATGTTACCCTTGGATGCAACTGTTAGGACAAAGTGGTTGCCAAGGCAGTGACCTCATTCAGTTCCAAAGAATGTGAAATACCTCATTTCCTTGGTGATGGAACTCTCTGAACTTGGTATCCAAGAAGCCAGACACCCAGAGGCAGTCCCAGTCCCAGTCCCAGTGGGCTCACTTGTTTGGATTTACCAAGGACAGAGTCAGTTTTCTTGGTACCTAATGATGTGAGGATGGCCAAATGCCAGGAGAGCTCTGAAGATGGACCTTTCCTGAGAAAACAGGTAGTGGCTAACCACTTTTTCCTGACGTCTTCACAGAGTTGGTCAAGGAATCAAGATCTGAGAGAAGACAGGCCATTTCGGGGGAACATAGTATGGCCCACCAGTCAGAAGACACTCCGGATAGTCACAGACGTACTTGGGGGAAGGAGGTGCCTTTGTGGGAGTGGGTGTGGGTTTGTTGTTTTGTCTCATGTTCTGAGAATAGATAGAAAAGGCGGTTTGTTTGGTTTGGAGTGGACAGTTTCTAGTAAGTCATTTGACATGGCGAGTGTTTCTCTTTCTGTGTATCCCACTGTGTCCGTTGTTGTAGACATTAGAAAAGAGAATGCATTAATGGATGTGTCCTGTCTAGTATAAATCTTCCCATAATTCATCCTGCCCAATATATGAATGGACTGCAGCTTGTCTTATCAATGTGCAACACCTGCTATCTTTCTAAGTTGTTGTTTGCTTCCTGAATTCTGGCCACTCTCCAGAATAGGCTCATGGATTTGTGTACAAAATATGTACCACCTCCAAGCTCTGTGACATGGCCATGTACTGGATAGCTGAAGAGAATGGCGAGCATCTCAAAAAACTCAGATATCAGTGTGACCAGGAAAGTCTCAGTGCAGAAACCCTGCTTTGGGCCTTTTGCTTACTTATTGTTGTGTTGCACTGAATGTCAGGAAGGTCTTTGCCTCAGGCCACCCCTTTGTGAAGCCTGAAGAAAACAGTTTTCAAATGGAAATGAATGGGCCTCACCTGTGGCTCTTTATCAGCCTCTTGGACCTGTGTGTGGCTGTGACTTAGATTCTCAGCACCTGATGGATCTTAAGAATGATCCCACGTGAGCTTCCAAAACCAAAATGGCAAAAAATATCATTCATTGTGGATGAAGTCTCTTGCCTTCCTCTGTTAGGTTCCTGCACTCCATCAAAAGACAATAGGGATTCTTTGGGTCAAATGAGTTCTTCAAAGCCCTGCAGAGGTGCTTGTGTTTTCGCATGACTCTAAATCACCTAAAGAATCGATACCTAAAATCAGTAGGCCTCAAATTGGAGAAACAAAGAAGTATTAACGGCAGGCTTATTTGTTCGCTCCTGTTTCAGAGAAACGGTGTCCAGGCTACCCTGACTTTAGGCAAATGAGGGGCAAACGAGCTGATTTTGGACACTGTCTTGGGCTGCGCCCCTCATGGAAACCTCCAGCCAGAGGTTAAGATGATTGACTATATGGAATAAGATGAAGGCCATGTGGGAGTGTTTTGGTTTTAATTTTGGTCATTTGTGTTGCATTGGAAAAAATGACTGGGTCCACGTGAGCTTGAACTCTGGTGTGATTCCCCTTAGAGACTGGGTTTTGGAACTGAACTCAGAGAAGCATTGCCATGAATTTTGTTGGGATTTTAAGAGGCCACGCATGAAAGTCGCTCTTGGAAACTGAGACCTAGGCCCCGGGTGGATTTCCACAGAGGCCTGGGAATCTCAGCAAGGATATCACATGATTTTATTCTTAAAGAAATGGCAGCCATAGTTGAGAGTCAAAACACACATGGACCTCACATTGTAGACCTCAATGGGCCTGGCCTAATGTGACCTTTTGTCCACTCTTTGGGAAGCCGTGCCTGTG
Source organism: Callospermophilus lateralis (assembly GCF_048772815.1). Lineage (NCBI taxonomy): Eukaryota > Metazoa > Chordata > Mammalia > Rodentia > Sciuridae > Callospermophilus > Callospermophilus lateralis. The sequence continues at coordinate 24,130 of NW_027517730.1, forward strand.
AGAGTTCTCCAGAGAGTTCATTGAAATGAGCTTCCTCACCATTTAATGTTTGCTGAATGAACTGAAACCCACAGTGCCTCCAACTTCATGCTTGAAAAATGGCTAGATAAATACTATGAAATTTTTGAAATTCCTATGACCAGGTGGCACTGGAGAAACATTGGATGTCCTGTTGCTGATCATGAGTATACCAGACAGTGCCTTGATTTACTGAGTTTCATGAAAATGGTGTAGAACAGAGATGCCAGAAATTTGGAGCCTGCTGAGTAGTGGGTCTAGAGCAGTGGTGGGGAGGTGTTTGCTAAAAAATCCGTGGTAGGGCTATGTGGATCTACCATTGGATTCCAAATGGCTTGTAACTGACATGGTGCAGCCAACAGACCCTTATATGTAAAGGCATCTTGTTATATGGAGAGTTTTCAGAGGAAAATTAAGAATCAGGTTGATATGGACAAGGGGGCAATGGGGCAAGCTGTGAGAGATAGGAGCCTAGTTGGTGCATTCTCTTGCAGACCCTGACCCACCACACGTGACAGAACTCCCTCCAGCACTGTGTCCCAGTTTAGCTCCTAGTATTTCGTGAAACAAATACCAAACTCACAGTGCAGCAGCAAAAACACCACAAAAAGTGGAAGAGGACCAAATGGCTTCACAGTCCACACGGGGAGACACTTAGTCCCCAGTGGCCTCAGTTTACCTACAAAGAGAGGATTCAGCACTGCTTCATCTTGTTCATTGGAAAATAAGAAACCATGTCCTCCAGGTCACATAGATGCAGACCCAGCTTTGATGGTCTCACTACAGAGGAAGCCAAATCTCCTGAAAACAACATATATTTCAAGTGTGGAAGCTCAGAGGCAGTTTCTCAAAAAGTTTTTAGGCCAGCAGAGCTCCATGTTTGTGGAGTGTTTACCCTGTCCCTTAGTTTTGGAAACTCCTCTACCACCTCCAAGGTTGTGAACTCCTGAGCATTTTCCATTCCAGATATGTATTCACTGATTTTGTAACTCTTCTCCTCTAATTGTGTCTTACTTGGGGTGAAGGTAATGTCAAGGCATTGTTCTGGATGAGAGCGGGAGGATATTTGTGCAGCATATTTTTACATACACATTGGATTCATTTTCCAAATTTCCATTCGAAGTACTGAATCCCTGACACTAACCCATACCTAGTAGACTCAGACTACTCATCCTAATATAATGGAGAAAATTAGCCCAACACATTAGAAATACAAGTACTTCAGAGGAAACATGTTGTATCGTTGGACTTGACATTTGCATTATATAAGGTAGGAGTTATAAATCTAGTCAAATTTATTTGAAATATTCTCCATGTGTTTTTAAGCTTAACAAATATGTGAATTCTTATTTCCCTTTTCTGTAGCCTATTCACACATGTATATTTATATGCATATATAGAATCCTACCAGGTATCACACGTACATTTTTGTGAGGTGGCTGTCTTGGCAGATACAAATTGTGAGAAGAGTTCACTCCTCCTAAATGCTGTTGGAAATGAAAATTCAACCTATAGGAGAGCGTCCTAGTAGAACAACATTATACATTAACTCATGTTCATTAAAATAAATATTTTTGCATTTGTGGATGATACATATTTACTGATGAATTTCGATTGGCATTTATATTGGTACTTTTTAATGTCTGTGAGTGTTGTGTGTGTGTGTGTGTGTATATACAGATATAGATATAGATATACTCTGCAAATTTTTCAAAATATGAAATATATGTGTCTAATATACACTCTCTAAATTCATTCATGTTCATGTATGTGGATTTATAATCCACTTTTCACAAGATTATAATCAGAAATATTCATCCACCTGAAATACATATTTGTTTCCTAGTACTGAAAACTAACTTCAGTGAATGGTGCATACAAATCCTAATTATTCTACAGTAACTGACCCAGTCTAACATCAATGCAAGTAGACTCCTATGGGACATGATATGTAATTTGTCATTCATTTGTATTCGACACTGGTACATTATTGTTTCTTCAGTTTTTGCACATCACAGGATATACATTTCATCCACAAGTTCACAAATTAATAAGCATTTGTTTCAACTTTCACCACTTCTTGCTTCAGAACACATGTATTGTCAGGGTATTCTTGACTGGTCTTTTCATGAGACTTCTTTCCAAACACATTATTTTGAATTTCCATAATCATTTTGAAGCAAAACTCACACACTCTTTATGATAAACCTAAACACAAATATTTCCATTACATATATACCTGGTTGGAATGAATGATTGTATATCAATATACGATTTCCTTTAATTTTTCAGATATCAGTTCAATTCATTATTTAAAGTTCAAAAAAGTTATATTATTTATTCACAGAATGGTCTATTCATGCTTTTTCTCTATGTTCCTAGAAAGAGGGTACACCTCTTTGTACCCCCGATTCTCATTTTACATCTTCAATATATTGCTCCCAGAAATGGTGAAAGAAATACTCATGTCACCTCATTATCGCAGTAATATTCTGGACAAAAAATGGAAAGGTCACACTTATGATTGTACCAAAGCCTAAATGGAAAGTGAACATGGATTTCTAAAAACATCCATGTCCAGGTTGCCTAATGCTGTCAATTGTCAATCCTATTGGTGACTACATATTTGTTTTTTTCCTAATTTATATATTCAAACTCAACCCTGTTGAAAATGTCTAATTCTATCACTCACTTTATACTTTGCCTGATTTCGTAATGTTTCTATTGATACCTGCTTTTCTACATATTTTCCCCAGTTCAACATAGTGACTGACTCTTCATATGTGCTGACATTTACATTCACTCAACAACCGAAAGTCTATTGCTAAAGAACTTTTGGTCCAAATCCTACACTCACTCTTCTTCCTAAACCTACCGACTATCTTCCTAATCCTACTGAATATCCCTTTTTGACTGGATGTTCTCTTCTAAATTCAATCATCCAATGTACAAGGTCCTATGCCATTGTATATGGAATTATCGGAGGCATCTTTGCAGAACATCATTCAAAGCTAAGTATCCCAATCAAGGGCAAAACCCTTCTGGGCTTCAAATCATACCTAGATTTCTGTTTTCCTACTTATATTTCACCTCTATATTCTTGTAAATATTGCAGGTTCCCAATACCATTATTCATCACACAGAATCACTCGTAATCCAAATCAAACCTGTTTTTAACCCCAAGTATACACTGTTCCCTCAATCATTTTACAGAAGAGCAGAGACAGAGTGGTTCTTACAATACAGGAAAGTTGGGGACCTTCAACCTGATGAGAACCTCAAATGTCCATGCACAAATGGTACCTGGAGAAGTTGTAGGCAGGTATGAAGCACCTGAGAGAGCAAAAGTCATCTTCCATGGCAAACAACCTGGTCAGGATGAAGGGATGTGTCTGAATCTGCCTCTCTCTCTTCTTATTGTACAGAAGATGGACCAAACCAGGGCTGAGTGGAGAGCTGTTCCCGGGTGCCAATGGTGATATACATTCTACCTTATGAAAGTGTCACAGGAAGTTCTGGCAACCTCCATCTTATGTTACCCTTGGAAGCAACTGTTAGGACAAAGTGGTTGCCAAGGCAGTGACCTCATTCAGTTCCAAAGAATGTGAAATACCTCATTTCCTTGGTGATGGAACTCTCTGAACTTGGTATCCAAGAAGCCAGACACCCAGAGGCAGTCCCAGTCCCAGTCCCAGTGGGCTCACTTGTTTGGATTTACCAAGGACAGAGTCAGTTTTCTTGGTACCTAATGATGTGAGGATGGCCAAATGCCAGGAGAGCTCTGAAGATGGACCTTTCCTGAGAAAACAGGTAGTGGCTAACCACTTTTTCCTGACGTCTTCACAGAGTTGGTCAAGGAATCAAGATCTGAGAGAAGACAGGCCATTTCGGGGGAACATAGTATGGCCCACCAGTCAGAGGACACTCCGGATAGTCACAGACGTACTTGGGGGAAGGAGGTGCCTTTGTGGGAGTGGGTGTGGGTTTGTTGTTTTGTCTCATGTTCTGAGAATAGATAGAAAAGGCGGTTTGTTTGGTTTGGAGTGGACAGTTTCTAGTAAGTCATTTGACATGGCGAGTGTTTCTCTTTCTGTGTATCCCACTGTGTCCGTTGTTGTAGACATTAGAAAAGAGAATGCATTAATGGATGTGTCCTGTCTAGTATAAATCTTCCCATAATTCATCCTGCCCAATATATGAATGGACTGCAGCTTGTCTTATCAATGTGCAACACCTGCTATCTTTCTAAGTTGTTGTTTGCTTCCTGAATTCTGGCCACTCTCCAGAATAGGCTCATGGATTTGTGTACAAAATATGTACCACCTCCAAGCTCTGTGACATGGCCATGTACTGGATAGCTGAAGAGAATGGCGAGCATCTCAAAAAACTCAGATATCAGTGTGACCAGGAAAGTCTCAGTGCAGAAACCCTGCTTTGGGCCTTTTGCTTACTTATTGTTGTGTTGCACTGAATGTCAGGAAGGTCTTTGCCTCAGGCCACCCCTTTGTGAAGCCTGAAGAAAACAGTTTTCAAATGGAAATGAATGGGCCTCACCTGTGGCTCTTTATCAGCCTCTTGGACCTGTGTGTGGCTGTGACTTAGATTCTCAGCACCTGATGGATCTTAAGAATGATCCCACGTGAGCTTCCAAAACCAAAATGGCAAAAAATATCATTCATTGTGGATGAAGTCTCTTGCCTTCCTCTGTTAGGTTCCTGCACTCCATCAAATGACAATAGGGATTCTTTGGGTCAAATGAGTTCTTCAAAGCCCTGCAGAGGTGCTTGTGTTTTCGCATGACTCTAAATCACCTAAAGAATCGATACCTAAAATCAGTAGGCCTCAAATTGGAGAAACAAAGAAGTATTAACGGCAGGCTTATTTGTTCGCTCCTGTTTCAGAGAAACGGTGTCCAGGCTACCCTGACTTTAGGCAAATGAGGGGCAAACGAGCTGATTTTGGACACTGTCTTGGGCTGCGCCCCTCATGGAAACCTCCAGCCAGAGGTTAAGATGATTGACTATATGGAATAAGATGAAGGCCATGTGGGAGTGTTTTGGTTTTAATTTTGGTCATTTGTGTTGCATTGGAAAAAATGACTGGGTCCACGTGAGCTTGAACTCTGGTGTGATTCCCCTTAGAGACTGGGTTTTGGAACTGAACTCAGAGAAGCATTGCCATGAATTTTGTTGGGATTTTAAGAGGCCACGCATGAAAGTCGCTCTTGGAAACTGAGACCTAGGCCCCGGGTGGATTTCCACAGAGGCCTGGGAATGTCAGCAAGGATATCACATGATTTTATTCTTAAAGAAATGGCAGCCATAGTTGAGAGTCAAAACACACATGGACCTCACATTGTAGACCTCAATGGGCCTGGCCTAATGTGACCTTTTGTCCACTCTTTGGGAAGCCGTGCCTGTGAGAGTTCTCCAGAGAGTTCATTGAAATGAGCTTCCTCACCATTTAATGTTTGCTGAATGAACTGAAACCCACAGTGCCTCCAACTTCATGCTTGAAAAATGGCTAGATAAATACTATGAAATTTTTGAAATTCCTATGACCAGGTGGCACTGGAGAAACATTGGATGTCCTGTTGCTGATCATGAGTATACCAGACAGTGCCTTGATTTACTGAGTTTCATGAAAATGGTGTAGAACAGAGATGCCAGAAATTTGGAGCCTGCTGAGTAGTGGGTCTAGAGCAGTGGTGGGGAGGTGTTTGCTAAAAAATCCGTGGTAGGGCTATGTGGATCTACCATTGGATTCCAAATGGCTTGTAACTGACATGGTGCAGCCAACAGACCCTTATATGTAAAGGCATCTTGTTATATGGAGAGTTTTCAGAGGAAAATTAAGAATCAGGTTGATATGGACAAGGGGGCAATGGGGCAAGCTGTGAGAGATAGGAGCCTAGTTGGTGCATTCTCTTGCAGACCCTGACCCACCACACGTGACAGAACTCCCTCCAGCACTGTGTCCCAGTTTAGCTCCTAGTATTTCGTGAAACAAATACCAAACTCACAGTGCAGCAGCAAAAACACCACAAAAAGTGGAAGAGGACCAAATGGCTTCACAGTCCACACGGGGAGACACTTAGTCCCCAGTGGCCTCAGTTTACCTACAAAGAGAGGATTCAGCACTGCTTCATCTTGTTCATTGGAAAATAAGAAACCATGTCCTCCAGGTCACATAGATGCAGACCCAGCTTTGATGGTCTCACTACAGAGGAAGCCAAATCTCCTGAAAACAACATATATTTCAAGTGTGGAAGCTCAGAGGCAGTTTCTCAAAAAGTTTTTAGGCCAGCAGAGCTCCATGTTTGTGGAGTGTTTACCCTGTCCCTTAGTTTTGGAAACTGCTCTACCACCTCCAAGGTTGTGAACTCCTGAGCATTTTCCATTCCAGATATGTATTCACTGATTTTGTAACTCTTCTCCTCTAATTGTGTCTTACTTGGGGTGAAGGTAATGTCAAGGCATTGTTCTGGATGAGAGCGGGAGGATATTTGTGCAGCATATTTTTACATACACATTGGATTCATTTTCCAAATTTCCATTCGAAGTACTGAATCCCTGACACTAACCCATACCTAGTAGACTCAGACTATTCATCCTAATATAATGGAGAAAATTAGCCCAACACATTAGAAATACAAGTACTTCAGAGGAAACATGTTGTATCGTTGGACTTGACATTTGCATTATATAAGGTAGGAGTTATAAATCTAGTCAAATTTATTTGAAATATTCTCCATGTGTTTTTAAGCTTAACAAATATGTGAATTCTTATTTCCCTTTTCTGTAGCCTATTCACACATGTATATTTATATGCATATATAGAATCCTACCAGGTATCACACGTACATTTTTGTGAGGTGGCTGTCTTGGCAGATACAAATTGTGAGAAGAGTTCACTCCTCCTAAATGCTGTTGGAAATGAAAATTCAACCTATAGGAGAGCGTCCTAGTAGAACAACATTATACATTAACTCATGTTCAGTTAAATAAATATTTTTGCATTTGTGGATGATACATATTTACTGATGAATTTCGATTGGCATTTATATTGGTACTTTTTAATGTCTGTGAGTTTTGTGTGTGTGTGTGTGTATATACAGATATAGATATAGATATACTCTGCAAATTTTTCAAAATATGAAATATATGTGTCTAATATACACTCTCTAAATTCATTCATGTTCATGTATGTGGATTTATAATCCACTTTTCACAAGATTATAATCAGAAATATTCATCCACCTGAAATACATATTTGTTTCCTAGTACTGAAAACTAACTTCAGTGAATGGTGCATACAAATCCTAATTATTCTACAGTAACTGACCCAGTCTAACATCAATGCAAGTAGACTCCTATGGGACATGATATGTAATTTGTCATTCATTTGTATTCGACACTGGTACATTATTGTTTCTTCAGTTTTTGCACATCACAGGATATACATTTCATCCACAAGTTCACAAATTAATAAGCATTTGTTTCAACTTTCACCACTTCTTGCTTCAGAACACATGTATTGTCAGGGTATTCTTGACTGGTCTTTTCATGAGACTTCTTTCCAAACACATTATTTTGAATTTCCATAATCATTTTGAAGCAAAACTCACACACTCTTTATGATAAACCTAAACACAAATATTTCCATTACATAGATACCTGGTTGGAATGAATGATTGTATATCAATATACGATTTCCTTTAATTTTTCAGATATCAGTTCAATTCATTATTTAAAGTTCAAAAAAGTTATATTATTTATTCACAGAATGGTCTATTCATGCTTTTTCTCTATGTTCCTAGAAAGAGGGTACACCTCTTTGTACCCCCGATTCTCATTTTACATCTTCAATATATTGCTCCCAGAAATGGTGAAAGAAATACTCATGTCACCTCATTATCACAGTAATATTCTGGACAAAAAATGGAAAGGTCACACTTATGATTGTACCAAAGCCTAAATGGAAAGTGAACATGGATTTCTAAAAACATCCATGTCCAGGTTGCCTAATGCTGTCAATTGTCAATCCTATTGGTGACTACATATTTGTTTTTTTCCTAATTTATATATTCAAACTCAACCCTGTTGAAAATGTCTAATTCTATCACTCACTTTATACTTTGCCTGATTTCGTAATGTTTCTATTGATATCTGCTTTTCTACATATTTTCCCCAGTTCAACATAGTGACTGACTCTTCATATGTGCTGACATTTACATTCACTCAACAACCGAAAGTCTATTGCTAAAGAACTTTTGGTCCAAATCCTACACTCACTCTTCTTCCTAAACCTACCGACTATCTTCCTAATCCTACTGAATATCCCTTTTTGACTGGATGTTCTCTTCTAAATTCAATCATCCAATGTACAAGGTCCTATGCCATTGTATATGGAATTATCGGAGGCATCTTTGCAGAACATCATTCAAAGCTAAGTATCCCAATCAAGGGCAAAACCCTTCTGGGCTTCAAATCATACCTAGATTTCTGTTTTCCTACTTATATTTCACCTCTATATTCTTGTAAATATTGCAGGTTCCCAATACCATTATTCATCACACAGAATCACTCGTAATCCAAATCAAACCTGTTTTTAACCCCAAGTATACACTGTTCCCTCAATCATTTTACAGAAGAGCAGAGACAGAGTGGTTCTTACAATACAGGAAAGTTGGGGACCTTCAACCTGATGAGAACCTCAAATGTCCATGCACAAATGGTACCTGGAGAAGTTGTAGGCAGGTATGAAGCACCTGAGAGAGCAAAAGTCATCTTCCATGGCAAACAACCTGGTCAGGATGAAGGGATGTGTCTGAATCTGCCTCTCTCTCTTCTTATTGTACAGAAGATGGACCAAACCAGGGCTGAGTGGAGAGCTGTTCCCGGGTGCCAATGGTGATATACATTCTACCTTATGAAAGTGTCACAGGAAGTTCTGGCAACCTCCATCTTATGTTACCCTTGGAAGCAACTGTTAGGACAAAGTGGTTGCCAAGGCAGTGACCTCATTCAGTTCCAAAGAATGTGAAATACCTCATTTCCTTGGTGATGGAACTCTCTGAACTTGGTATCCAAGAAGCCAGACACCCAGAGGCAGTCCCAGTCCCAGTCCCAGTGGGCTCACTTGTTTGGATTTACCAAGGACAGAGTCAGTTTTCTTGGTACCTAATGATGTGAGGATGGCCAAATGCCAGGAGAGCTCTGAAGATGGACCTTTCCTGAGAAAACAGGTAGTGGCTAACCACTTTTTCCTGACGTCTTCACAGAGTTGGTCAAGGAATCAAGATCTGAGAGAAGACAGGCCATTTCGGGGGAACATAGTATGGCCCACCAGTCAGAGGACACTCCGGATAGTCACAGACGTACTTGGGGGAAGGAGGTGCCTTTGTGGGAGTGGGTGTGGGTTTGTTGTTTTGTCTCATGTTCTGAGAATAGATAGAAAAGGCGGTTTGTTTGGTTTGGAGTGGACAGTTTCTAGTAAGTCATTTGACATGGCGAGTGTTTCTCTTTCTGTGTATCCCACTGTGTCCGTTGTTGTAGACATTAGAAAAGAGAATGCATTAATGGATGTGTCCTGTCTAGTATAAATCTTCCCATAATTCATCCTGCCCAATATATGAATGGACTGCAGCTTGTCTTATCAATGTGCAACACCTGCTATCTTTCTAAGTTGTTGTTTGCTTCCTGAATTCTGGCCACTCTCCAGAATAGGCTCATGGATTTGTGTACAAAATATGTACCACCTCCAAGCTCTGTGACATGGCCATGTACTGGATAGCTGAAGAGAATGGCGAGCATCTCAAAAAACTCAGATATCAGTGTGACCAGGAAAGTCTCAGTGCAGAAACCCTGCTTTGGGCCTTTTGCTTACTTATTGTTGTGTTGCACTGAATGTCAGGAAGGTCTTTGCCTCAGGCCACCCCTTTGTGAAGCCTGAAGAAAACAGTTTTCAAATGGAAATGAATGGGCCTCACCTGTGGCTCTTTATCAGCCTCTTGGACCTGTGTGTGGCTGTGACTTAGATTCTCAGCACCTGATGGATCTTAAGAATGATCCCACGTGAGCTTCCAAAACCAAAATGGCAAAAAATATCATTCATTGTGGATGAAGTCTCTTGCCTTCCTCTGTTAGGTTCCTGCACTCCATCAAATGACAATAGGGATTCTTTGGGTCAAATGAGTTCTTCAAAGCCCTGCAGAGGTGCTTGTGTTTTCGCATGACTCTAAATCACCTAAAGAATCGATACCTAAAATCAGTAGGCCTCAAATTGGAGAAACAAAGAAGTATTAACGGCAGGCTTATTTGTTCGCTCCTGTTTCAGAGAAACGGTGTCCAGGCTACCCTGACTTTAGGCAAATGAGGGGCAAACGAGCTGATTTTGGACACTGTCTTGGGCTGCGCCCCTCATGGAAACCTCCAGCCAGAGGTTAAGATGATTGACTATATGGAATAAGATGAAGGCCATGTGGGAGTGTTTTGGTTTTAATTTTGGTCATTTGTGTTGCATTGGAAAAAATGACTGGGTCCACGTGAGCTTGAACTCTGGTGTGATTCCCCTTAGAGACTGGGTTTTGGAACTGAACTCAGAGAAGCATTGCCATGAATTTTGTTGGGATTTTAAGAGGCCACGCATGAAAGTCGCTCTTGGAAACTGAGACCTAGGCCCCGGGTGGATTTCCACAGAGGCCTGGGAATGTCAGCAAGGATATCACATGATTTTATTCTTAAAGAAATGGCAGCCATAGTTGAGAGTCAAAACACACATGGACCTCACATTGTAGACCTCAATGGGCCTGGCCTAATGTGACCTTTTGTCCACTCTTTGGGAAGCCGTGCCTGTGAGAGTTCTCCAGAGAGTTCATTGAAATGAGCTTCCTCACCATTTAATGTTTGCTGAATGAACTGAAACCCACAGTGCCTCCAACTTCATGCTTGAAAAATGGCTAGATAAATACTATGAAATTTTTGAAATTCCTATGACCAGGTGGCACTGGAGAAACATTGGATGTCCTGTTGCTGATCATGAGTATACCAGACAGTGCCTTGATTTACTGAGTTTCATGAAAATGGTGTAGAACAGAGATGCCAGAAATTTGGAGCCTGCTGAGTAGTGGGTCTAGAGCAGTGGTGGGGAGGTGTTTGCTAAAAAATCCGTGGTAGGGCTATGTGGATCTACCATTGGATTCCAAATGGCTTGTAACTGACATGGTGCAGCCAACAGACCCTTATATGTAAAGGCATCTTGTTATATGGAGAGTTTTCAGAGGAAAATTAAGAATCAGGTTGATATGGACAAGGGGGCAATGGGGCAAGCTGTGAGAGATAGGAGCCTAGTTGGTGCATTCTCTTGCAGACCCTGACCCACCACACGTGACAGAACTCCCTCCAGCACTGTGTCCCAGTTTAGCTCCTAGTATTTCGTGAAACAAATACCAAACTCACAGTGCAGCAGCAAAAACACCACAAAAAGTGGAAGAGGACCAAATGGCTTCACAGTCCACACGGGGAGACACTTAGTCCCCAGTGGCCTCAGTTTACCTACAAAGAGAGGATTCAGCACTGCTTCATCTTGTTCATTGGAAAATAAGAAACCATGTCCTCCAGGTCACATAGATGCAGACCCAGCTTTGATGGTCTCACTACAGAGGAAGCCAAATCTCCTGAAAACAACATATATTTCAAGTGTGGAAGCTCAGAGGCAGTTTCTCAAAAAGTTTTTAGGCCAGCAGAGCTCCATGTTTGTGGAGTGTTTACCCTGTCCCTTAGTTTTGGAAACTCCTCTACCACCTCCAAGGTTGTGAACTCCTGAGCATTTTCCATTCCAGATATGTATTCACTGATTTTGTAACTCTTCTCCTCTAATTGTGTCTTACTTGGGGTGAAGGTAATGTCAAGGCATTGTTCTGGATGAGAGCGGGAGGATATTTGTGCAGCATATTTTTACATACACATTGGATTCATTTTCCAAATTTCCATTCGAAGTACTGAATCCCTGACACTAACCCATACCTAGTAGACTCAGACTATTCATCCTAATATAATGGAGAAAATTAGCCCAACACATTAGAAATACAAGTACTTCAGAGGAAACATGTTGTATCGTTGGACTTGACATTTGCATTATATAAGGTAGGAGTTATAAATCTAGTCAAATTTATTTGAAATATTCTCCATGTGTTTTTAAGCTTAACAAATATGTGAATTCTTATTTCCCTTTTCTGTAGCCTATTCACACATGTATATTTATATGCATATATAGAATCCTACCAGGTATCACACGTACATTTTTGTGAGGTGGCTGTCTTGGCAGATACAAATTGTGAGAAGAGTTCACTCCTCCTAAATGCTGTTGGAAATGAAAATTCAACCTATAGGAGAGCGTCCTAGTAGAACAACATTATACATTAACTCATGTTCAGTTAAATAAATATTTTTGCATTTGTGGATGATACATATTTACTGATGAATTTCGATTGGCATTTATATTGGTACTTTTTAATGTCTGTGAGTTTTGTGTGTGTGTGTGTGTATATACAGATATAGATATAGATATACTCTGCAAATTTTTCAAAATATGAAATATATGTGTCTAATATACACTCTCTAAATTCATTCATGTTCATGTATGTGGATTTATAATCCACTTTTCACAAGATTATAATCAGAAATATTCATCCACCTGAAATACATATTTGTTTCCTAGTACTGAAAACTAACTTCAGTGAATGGTGCATACAAATCCTAATTATTCTACAGTAGCTGACCCAGTCTAACATCAATGCAAGTAGACTCCTATGGGACATGATATGTAATTTGTCATTCATTTGTATTCGACACTGGTACATTATTGTTTCTTCAGTTTTTGCACATCACAGGATATACATTTCATCCACAAGTTCACAAATTAATAAGCATTTGTTTCAACTTTCACCACTTCTTGCTTCAGAACACATGTATTGTCAGGGTATTCTTGACTGGTCTTTTCATGAGACTTCTTTCCAAACACATTATTTTGAATTTCCATAATCATTTTGAAGCAAAACTCACACACTCTTTATGATAAACCTAAACACAAATATTTCCATTACATATATACCTGGTTGGAATGAATGATTGTATATCAATATACGATTTCCTTTAATTTTTCAGATATCAGTTCAATTCATTATTTAAAGTTCAAAAAAGTTATATTATTTATTCACAGAATGGTCTATTCATGCTTTTTCTCTATGTTCCTAGAAAGAGGGTACACCTCTTTGTACCCCCGATTCTCATTTTACATCTTCAATATATTGCTCCCAGAAATGGTGAAAGAAATACTCATGTCACCTCATTATCACAGTAATATTCTGGACAAAAAATGGAAAGGTCACACTTATGATTGTACCAAAGCCTAAATGGAAAGTGAACATGGATTTCTAAAAACATCCATGTCCAGGTTGCCTAATGCTGTCAATTGTCAATCCTATTGGTGACTACATATTTGTTTTTTTCCTAATTTATATATTCAAACTCAACCCTGTTGAAAATGTCTAATTCTATCACTCACTTTATACTTTGCCTGATTTCGTAATGTTTCTATTGATATCTGCTTTTCTACATATTTTCCCCAGTTCAACATAGTGACTGACTCTTCATATGTGCTGACATTTACATTCACTCAACAACCGAAAGTCTATTGCTAAAGAACTTTTGGTCCAAATCCTACACTCACTCTTCTTCCTAAACCTACCGACTATCTTCCTAATCCTACTGAATATCCCTTTTTGACTGGATGTTCTCTTCTAAATTCAATCATCCAATGTACAAGGTCCTATGCCATTGTATATGGAATTATCTGAGGCATCTTTGCAGAACATCATTCAAAGCTAAGTATCCCAATCAAGGGCAAAACCCTTCTGGGCTTCAAATCATACCTAGATTTCTGTTTTCCTACTTATATTTCACCTCTATATTCTTGTAAATATTGCAGGTTCCCAATACCATTATTCATCACACAGAATCACTCGTAATCCAAATCAAACCTGTTTTTAACCCCAAGTATACACTGTTCCCTCAATCATTTTACAGAAGAGCAGAGACAGAGTGGTTCTTACAATACAGGAAAGTTGGGGACCTTCAACCTGATGAGAACCTCAAATGTCCATGCACAAATGGTACCTGGAGAAGTTGTAGGCAGGTATGAAGCACCTGAGAGAGCAAAAGTCATCTTCCATGGCAAACAACCTGGTCAGGATGAAGGGATGTGTCTGAATCTGCCTCTCTCTCTTCTTATTGTACAGAAGATGGACCAAACCAGGGCTGAGTGGAGAGCTGTTCCCGGGTGCCAATGGTGATATACATTCTACCTTATGAAAGTGTCACAGGAAGTTCTGGCAACCTCCATCTTATGTTACCCTTGGATGCAACTGTTAGGACAAAGTGGTTGCCAAGGCAGTGACCTCATTCAGTTCCAAAGAATGTGAAATACCTCATTTCCTTGGTGATGGAACTCTCTGAACTTGGTATCCAAGAAGCCAGACACCCAGAGGCAGTCCCAGTCCCAGTCCCAGTGGGCTCACTTGTTTGGATTTACCAAGGACAGAGTCAGTTTTCTTGGTACCTAATGATGTGAGGATGGCCAAATGCCAGGAGAGCTCTGAAGATGGACCTTTCCTGAGAAAACAGGTAGTGGCTAACCACTTTTTCCTGACGTCTTCACAGAGTTGGTCAAGGAATCAAGATCTGAGAGAAGACAGGCCATTTCGGGGGAACATAGTATGGCCCACCAGTCAGAGGACACTCCGGATAGTCACAGACGTACTTGGGGGAAGGAGGTGCCTTTGTGGGAGTGGGTGTGGGTTTGTTGTTTTGTCTCATGTTCTGAGAATAGATAGAAAAGGCGGTTTGTTTGGTTTGGAGTGGACAGTTTCTAGTAAGTCATTTGACATGGCGAGTGTTTCTCTTTCTGTGTATCCCACTGTGTCCGTTGTTGTAGACATTAGAAAAAGAATGCATTAATGGATGTGTCCTGTCTAGTATAAATCTTCCCATAATTCATCCTGCCCAATATATGAATGGACTGCAGCTTGTCTTATCAATGTGCAACACCTGCTATCTTTCTAAGTTGTTGTTTGCTTCCTGAATTCTGGCCACTCTCCAGAATAGGCTCATGGATTTGTGTACAAAATATGTACCACCTCCAAGCTCTGTGACATGGCCATGTACTGGATAGCTGAAGAGAATGGCGAGCATCTCAAAAAACTCAGATATCAGTGTGACCAGGAAAGTCTCAGTGCAGAAACCCTGCTTTGGGCCTTTTGCTTACTTATTGTTGTGTTGCACTGAATGTCAGGAAGGTCTTTGCCTCAGGCCACCCCTTTGTGAAGCCTGAAGAAAACAGTTTTCAAATGGAAATGAATGGGCCTCACCTGTGGCTCTTTATCAGCCTCTTGGACCTGTGTGTGGCTGTGACTTAGATTCTCAGCACCTGATGGATCTTAAGAATGATCCCACGTGAGCTTCCAAAACCAAAATGGCAAAAAATATCATTCATTGTGGATGAAGTCTCTTGCCTTCCTCTGTTAGGTTCCTGCACTCCATCAAATGACAATAGGGATTCTTTGGGTCAAATGAGTTCTTCAAAGCCCTGCAGAGGTGCTTGTGTTTTCGCATGACTCTAAATCACCTAAAGAATCGATACCTAAAATCAGTAGGCCTCAAATTGGAGAAACAAAGAAGTATTAACGGCAGGCTTATTTGTTCGCTCCTGTTTCAGAGAAACGGTGTCCAGGCTACCCTGACTTTAGGCAAATGAGGGGCAAACGAGCTGATTTTGGACACTGTCTTGGGCTGCGCCCCTCATGGAAACCTCCAGCCAGAGGTTAAGATGATTGACTATATGGAATAAGATGAGGGCCATGTGGGAGTGTTTTGGTTTTAATTTTGGTCATTTGTGTTGCATTGGAAAAAAATGACTGGGTCCACGTGAGCTTGAACTCTGGTGTGATTCCCCTTAGAG
>NW_027517731.1:0-40156 GCF_048772815.1 Callospermophilus lateralis
GTGTGTGTGTGTGTGTGTGTGTGTGTGTGTGTGTGTGTATAGATATAGATATAGATATAGATATAGATATACTCTCCAAATTTTTCAAAATATGAAATATATGTGTCTAATATAACACTCTCTAAATTCATTCATGTTCATGTATGTGGATTTATAATCCACTTTTCACAAGATGATAATCAGAAATATTCATCCACCTGAAATACATATTTGTTTCCTAGTACTGAAAACTAACTTCAGAGAATGGTGCATACAAATCCTAATTATTCTACAGTAACTGACCCAGTCTAACATCAATGCAAGTAGAATCCTATGGGACATGATATGTAATTTGTCATTCATTTGTATTCGACACTGGTACATTATTGTTTCTTCAGTTTTTGCACATCACAGGATATACATTTCATCCACAAGTTCACAAATTAATATGCATTTGTTTCAACTTTCACCACTTCTTGCTTCAGAACACATGTATTGTCAGGGTTTCTTGACTGGTCTTTTCGTGAGACTTCTTTCCAAACACATTATTTTGAATTTCCATAATCATTTTGAAGCAAACTCACACACTCTTCATGATAAACCAAAACACAAATATTTCCATTACATATATACCTGGTTGGAATGAATGATTGTATATCAATATACGATTTCCTTTAATTTTTCAGATATCAGTTCAATTCATTATTTAAAGTTCAAAAAATTTATATTTTTTATTCACTGTATGGTCTATTCATGCTTTTCCTCTATGTTCCTAGAAACAGGGTACACCTCTTTGTACCCCCGATTCTCATTTTACATCTTCAATATATTGCTCCCAGAAATGGTGAAAGAAATACTCATGTCACCTCATTATCACAGTAATATTCTGGACAAAAAATGGAAAGGTCACACTTATGATTGTACCAAAGCCTAAATGGAAAGTGAACATGGATTTCTAAAAACATCCATGTCCAGGTTGCCTAATGCTGTCAATTGTCAATCCTATTGGTGACTACATATTTGTTTTTTTCGTAATTTATATATTCAAACTCAACCCTGTTGAAAATGTCTAATTCTATCACTCACTTTATACTTTGCCTGATTTCGTAATGTTTCTATTGATATCTGCTTTTCTACATATTTTCCCCAGTTCAACATTGTGACTGTCTCTTCATATGTGCTGACATTTACATTCACTCAACAACCGAAAGTCTATTGCTAAAGAACTTTTGGTCCAAATCCTATACTCACTCTTCTTCCTAAACCTACAGACTATCTTCCTAATCCTACTGAATATCCCTTTTGACTGGATGTTCTCTTCTAACTTCAATCATCCAATGTACAAGGTCCTATGCCGTTGTATATCGAATTATCTGAGGCACCTTTGCAGAACATCATTCAAAGCTAAGTATCCCAATCAAGGGCAAAACCCTTCTGGGCTTCAAATCATACCTAGATTTCTGTTTTCCTACTTATATTTCACCTCTATATTCTTGTAAATATTGCAGGTTACCAATACCATTATTCATCACACAGAATCACTCGTAACCCAAATCAAACCTGTTTTTAACCCCAAGTATACACTGTTCCCTCAATCATTTTACAGAAGAGCAGGGACAGAGTGGTTCTTACAATACAGGAAAGTTGGGGACCTTCCACCTGATGAGAACCTCAAATATCCATGCACAAATGATACCTGGAGAAGTTGTAGGCAGGTATGAAGCACCTGAGAGAGCAAAAGTCATCTTCCATGGCAAACAACCTGGTCAGGATGAAGAAATGTGTCTGAATCTGAATCTCTCTCTTCTTATTGTAGAGAAGATGGACCAAACCAGGCCTGAGTGGAGAGCTGTTCCCGGGTGCCAATGGTGATATACATTCTACCTTATGAAAGTGTCACAGGAAGCGGGGGCAACCTCCATTTTATGTTACCCTTTGAAGCAACTGTTAGGACAAAGTGGTTGCCAAGGCAGTGACCTCATTCAGTTCCAAAGAATGTGACATACCTCATTTCCTTGGTGATGGAACTCTCTGAACTTGGTATCCAAGAAGCCAGGCACCCAGAGGCAGTCGCAGTCCCAGTCCCAGTGGGCTCACTTGTTTGGATTTACCAAGGACAGAGTCAGTTTTCTTGGTACCTAATGATGTGAGGATGGCCAAATGCCAGGAGAGCTCTGAAGATGGACCTTTCCTGAGAAAACAGGTAGTGGCAAACCACTTTTTCCTGACATCTTCACAGAGTTGGTCAAGGAAACAAGATCTGAGAGAAGACAGGCCATATCGGGGGAACATAGTATGGCCCACCAGTCAGAGGACACTCCGGATAGTCACAGACCTACTTGGGGGAAGGAGGTGCCTTTGTGGGAGTGGGTGTGGGTTTGTTGTTTTGTCTCATGTTCTCAGAATAGATAGGAAAGGCGGTTTGTTTGGTTTGGAGTGGACAGTTTCTAGTAAGTCATTTGACACGGCGAGTGTTTCTGTTTCTGTGTATCCCACTGTGTCCGTTGTTGTAGACATTAGAAAAGAGAATGCATTAATGGATGTGTCCTGTTTAGTATAAATCATACCATAATTCATCCTGCCCAATATATGAATGGACTGCAGCTTGTCTTATCGATGTGCAACACCTGCTATCTTTCTAAGTTGTTGTTTTCTTCCTGAATTCTGGCCACTCTCCAGAATAGGCTCATGGATTTGTGTCCAAAATATGTACCACCTCCAAGCTCTGTGACATGGCCATGTACTGGATAGCTGAAGAGAATGGCGAGCATCTCAGAAAACTCAGATATCAGTGTGACCAGGAAAGTCTCAGTGCAGAAACCCTGCTTTGGGCCTTTTGCTTACTTATTGTTGTGTTGCACTGAATGTCAAGAAGGTCTTTGCCTCAGGCCACCCCTTTGTGAAGCCTGAAGAAAACAGTTTTCAAATGGAAATGAATGGGCCTCACCTGTGGCTCTTTGCTTAATTGCTTTGGAAAGGGATGTGTCTTTATCAGCCTCTTGGGCCTGTGTGTGGCTGTGACTTAGATTCTCAGCACCTGATGGATCTTAAGAATGATCCCATGTGAGCTTCCAAAACCAAAATGGCAAAAAATTTTATTCATTGTGGATGAAGTCTCTTGCCTTCCTCTGTTAGGTTCCTGCACTCCATCAAAAGACAATAGGGATTCTTTGGGTCAAATGAGTTCTTCAAAGCCCTGCAGAGGTGCTTGTGTTTTCGCATGACTCTAAATCACCTAAAGAATCGATACCTAAAATCAGTAGGCCTCAAATTGGAGAAACACAGAAGTATTAACGGCAGGCTTATTTGTTCACTCCTGGTTCACAGAAACGGTGTCCAGGCTACCCTGACTTTAGACAAATGAGGGGCAAACGAGCTGATTTTGGACACTGTCATTGGCTGCGCCCCTCATGGAAACCTCCAGCCAGAGGTTAAGATGATTGACTATATGGAATAAGATGAGGGCCATGTGGGAGTGTTTTGGTTTTAATTTTGGTCATTTGTGTGGCATTGGAAAAAATGACTGGGTCCACGTGGGCTTGAACTCTGGTGTGATTCCCCTTAGAGACTGGGTTTTGGAACTGAACTCAGAGAAGCATTGCCATGAATTTTGTTGGGATTTTAAGAGGCCACGCATGAAAGTCGCTCTTGGAACCTGAGACCTAGGCCCCGGGTGGATTTCCACAGAGGCCTGGGAATCTCAGCAAGGATATCACATGATTTTATTCTTAAAGAAATGGCAGCCATAGTTGAGAGTCAAAACACACATGGCTCACATTGTAGACCTCAATGGGCCTGGCCTAATGTGACCTTTTGTCCACTCTTTGGGAAGCCATGCCTGTGAGAGTTCTCTAGATATTTCATTGAAATGAGTTTCCTCACCATTTAATGTTTGCTGAATGAACTGAAACCCACAGTGCATCCAACTTCATGCTTGAAAAATGGCTAGATAAATACCATGAAATTTTTGAAATTCCTATAACCAGGTGGCACTGGAGAAACATTGGATGTCCTGTTGCTGATCATGAGTATACCAGACAGTGCCTTGATTTACTGAGTTTCATGAAAATGGTGTAGAACAGAGATGCCAGAAATTTGGAGCCTGCTGAGTAGTGGGTCTAGAGCAGTGGTGGGGAGGTGTTTGATAAAACATCCGTGGTAGGGCCATGTGGATCTACCATTGGATTCCAAATGGATTGTAACTGACATGGTGCAGCCAACAGACCCTTATATGTAAAGGCATCTTGTTATATGGAGAGTTTTCAGAGGAAAATTAAGAATCAGGTTGATATGGACAAGGGGGCAATGGGGCAAGCTGTGAGAGATAGGAGCCTAGTTGGTGCATTCTCTTGCAGATGCTGACCCACCACACGTGACAGAACTCCCTCCAGCACTGTGTCCCCGGTTAGCTCCTAGTATTTCGTGAAACAAATATCAAACTCACAGTGCAGCAGCAAAAACACCACAAAAAGTGGAAGAGGACCAAATGGCTTCACAGTCCACACGGGGAGACACTTAGTCCCCAGTGGCCTCAGTTTACCTACAAAGATAGGATTCAGCACTGCTTCATCTTGTTCATTGGAAAATAAGAAACCATGTCCTCCAGGTCACATAGATGCAGACCCAGCTTTGATGTTCTCACTACAGAGGAAGCCAAATCTCCTGAAAACAACATATATTTCAAGTGTGGAAGCTCAGAGGCAGTTTCTCAAAAAGTTTTTAGGCCAGCAGAGCTCCATGTTTGTGGAGTGTTTACCCTGTCCCTTAGTTTTGGAAACTCCTCTACCACCTCCAAGGTTGTGAACTCCTGAGCATTTTCCATTCCAGATATGTATTCACTGATTTTGTAACTCTTCTCCTCTAATTGTGTCTTACTTGGGATGAAGGTAATGTCAAGGCATTGTTCTGGATGAGAGCGGGAGGATATTTGTGCAGCATATATTTACATACACATTGGATTCATTTTCCAATTTTCCATTCGAAATACTGAATCCCTGACACTAACCCATACCTAGTAGACTCAGACTATTCATCCTAATATAATGGAGAAAATTAACCCAACACATTAGAAATACAAGTACTTCAGAGGAGACATGTTGTATAGTTGGACTTGACATTTGCATTATATAAGGTAGGAGTTATAAATCTAGTCAAATTTATTTGAAATATTCTCCATGTGTTTTAAACTTAACAAATATGTGAATTCTTGTTTCCTTTTTCTGTAGTCTATTCACACATGTATATTTATATGCATATATAGAATCCTACCAGGTATCACACGTACATTTTTGTGAGGTGGCTGTCTTGGCAGATACAAATTGTGAGAAGAGTTCACTCCTCCTAAATGCTGTTGGAAATGAAAATTCAACCTATAGGAGAGCGTCCTAGTAGAACAACATTATACATTAACTCATGTTCAGTAAAATAAATATTTTTGCATTTGTGGATGATACATATTTACTGATGAATTTCGATTGGCATTTATATTGGTACTTTTTAATGTCTGTGAGTTGTGTGTGTGTGTGTGTGTGTGTGTGTGTGTGTGTATAGATATAGATATAGATATAGATATAGATATACTCTCCAAATTTTTCAAAATATGAAATATATGTGTCTAATATACACTCTCTAAATTCATTCATGTTCATGTATGTGGATTTATAATCCACTTTTCACAAGATGATAATCAGAAATATTCATCCACCTGAAATACATATTTGTTTCCTAGTACTGAAAACTAACTTCAGAGAATGGTGCATACAAATCCTAATTATTCTACAGTAACTGACCCAGTCTAACATCAATGCAAGTAGAATCCTATGGGACATGATATGTAATTTGTCATTCATTTGTATTCGACACTGGTACATTATTGTTTCTTCAGTTTTTGCACATCACAGGATATACATTTCATCCACAAGTTCACAAATTAATAAGCATTTGTTTCAACTTTCACCACTTCTTGCTTCAGAACACATGTATTGTCAGGGTTTCTTGACTGGTCTTTTCGTGAGACTTCTTTCCAAACACATTATTTTGAATTTCCATAATCATTTTGAAGCAAAACTCACACACTCTTCATGATAAACCAAAACACAAATATTTCCATTACATATATACCTGGTTGGAATGAATGATTGTATATCAATATACGATTTCCTTTAATTTTTCAGATATCAGTTCAATTCATTATTTAAAGTTCAAAAAATTTATATTTTTTATTCACTGTATGGTCTATTCATGCTTTTTCTCTATGTTCCTAGAAACAGGGTACACCTCTTTGTACCCCCGATTCTCATTTTACATCTTCAATATATTGCTCCCAGAAATGGTGAAAGAAATACTCATGTCACCTCATTATCACAGTAATATTCTGGACAAAAAATGGAAAGGTCACACTTATGATTGTACCAAAGCCTAAGTGGAAAGTGAACATGGATTTCTAAAAACATCCATGTCCAGGTTGCCTAATGCTGTCAATTGTCAATCCTATTGGTGACTACATATTTGTTTTTTTCGTAATTTATATATTCAAACTCAACCCTGTTGAAAATGTCTAATTCTATCACTCACTTTATACTTTGCCTGATTTCGTAATGTTTCTATTGATATCTGCTTTTCTACATATTTTCCCCAGTTCAACATAGTGACTGACTCTTCATATGTGCTGACATTTACATTCACTCAACAACCGAAAGTCTATTGCTAAAGAACTTTTGGTCCAAATCCTATACTCACTCTTCTTCCTAAACCTACAGACTATCTTCCTAATCCTACTGAATATCCCTTTTTGACTGGATGTTCTCTTCTAAATTCAATCATCCAATGTACAAGGTCCTATGCCATTGTATATCGAATTATCTGAGGCACCTTTGCAGAACATCATTCAAAGCTAAGTATCCCAATCAAGGGCAAAACCCTTCTGGGCTTCAAATCATACCTAGATTTCTGTTTTCCTACTTATATTTCACCTCTATATTCTTGTAAATATTGCAGGTTACCAATACCATTATTCATCACACAGAATCACTCATAACCCAAATCAAACCTGTTTTTAACCCCAAGTATACACTGTTCCCTCAATCATTTTACAGAAGAGCATGGACAGAGTGGTTCTTACAATACAGGAAAGTTGGGGACCTTCCACCTGATGAGAACCTCAAATGTCCATGCACAAATGATACCTGGAGAAGTTGTAGGCAGGTATGAAGCACCTGAGAGAGCAAAAGTCATCTTCCATGGCAAAAAACCTGGTCAGGATGAAGGGATGTGTCTGAATCTGAATCTCTCTCTTCTTATTGTAGAGACGATGGACCAAACCAGGCCTGAGTGGAGAGCTGTTCCCGGGTGCCAATGGTGATATACATTCTACCTTATGAAAGTGTCACAGGAAGCGGGGGCAACCTCCATTTTATGTTACCCTTTGAAGCAACTGTTAGGACAAAGTGGTTGCCAAGGCAGTGACCTCATTCAGTTCCAAAGAATGTGACATACCTCATTTCCTTTATGATGGAACTCTCTGAACTTGGTATCCAAGAAGCCAGGCACCCAGAGGCAGTCGCAGTCCCAGTCCCAGTGGGCTCACTTGTTTGGATTTACCAAGGACAGAGTCAGTTTTCTTGGTACCTAATGATGTGAGGATGGCCAAATGCCAGGAGAGCTCTGAAGATGGACCTTTCCTGAGAAAACAGGTAGTGGCAAACCACTTTTTCCTGACATCTTCACAGAGTTGGTCAAGGAAACAAGATCTGAGAGAAGACAGGCCATTTCGGGGGAACATAGTATGGCCCACCAGTCAGAGGACACTCCGGATAGTCACAGACCTACTTGGGGGAAGGAGGTGCCTTTGTGGGAGTGGGTGTGGGTTTGTTGTTTTGTCTCATGTTCTCAGAATAGATAGGAAAGGCGGTTTGTTTGGTTTGGAGTGGACAGTTTCTAGTAAGTCATTTGACACGGCGAGTGTTTCTGTTTCTGTGTATCCCACTGTGTCCGTTGTTGTAGACATTAGAAAAGAGAATGCATTAATGGATGTGTCCTGTTTAGTATAAATCATACCATAATTCATCCTGCCCAATATATGAATGGACTGCAGCTTGTCTTATCGAGGTGCAACACCTGCTATCTTTCTAAGTTGTTGTTTTCTTCCTGAATTCTGGCCACTCTCCAGAATAGGCTCATGGATTTGTGTTCAAAATATGTACCACCTCCAAGCTCTGTGACATGGCCATGTACTGGATAGCTGAAGAGAATGGCGAGCATCTCAGAAAACTCAGATATCAGTGTGACCAGGAAAGTCTCAGTGCAGAAACCCTGCTTTGGGCCTTTTGCTTACTTATTGTTGTGTTGCACTGAATGTCAAGAAGGTCTTTGCCTCAGGCCACCCCTTTGTGAAGCCTGAAGAAAACAGTTTTCAAATGGAAATGAATGGGCCTCACCTGTGGCTCTTTGCTTAATTGCTTTGGAAAGGGATGTGTCTTTATCAGCCTCTTGGGCCTGTGTGTGGCTGTGACTTAGATTCTCAGCACCTGATGGATCTTAAGAATGATCCCATGTGAGCTTCCAAAACCAAAATGGCAAAAAATTTCATTCATTGTGGATGAAGTCTCTTGCCTTCCTCTGTTAGGTTCCTGCACTCCATCAAAAGACAATAGGGATTCTTTGGGTCAAATGAGTTCTTCAAAGCCCTGCAGAGGTGCTTGTGTTTTCGCATGACTCTAAATCACCTAAAGAATCGATACCTAAAATCAGTAGGCCTCAAATTGGAGAAACACAGAAGTATTAAGGCAGGCTTATTTGTTCACTCCTGGTTCACAGAAACGGTGTCCAGGCTACCCTGACTTTAGACAAATGAGGGGCAAACGAGCTGATTTTGGACACTGTCATTGGCTGCGCCCCTCATGGAAACCTCCAGCCAGAGGTTAAGATGATTGACTATATGGAATAAGATGAGGGCCATGTGGGAGTGTTTTGGTTTTAATTTTGGTCATTTGTGTGGCATTGGAAAAAATGACTGGGTCCACGTGGGCTTGAACTCTGGTGTGATTCCCCTTAGAGACTGGGTTTTGGAACTGAACTCAGAGAAGCATTGCCATGAATTTTGTTGGGATTTTAAGAGGTCACGCATGAAAGTCGCTCTTGGAAAATGAGACCTAGGCCCCGGGTGGATTTCCACAGAGGCCTGGGAATCTCAGCAAGGATATCACATGATTTTATTCTTAAAGAAATTGCAGCCATATTTGAGAGTCAAAACACACATGGACCTCACATTGTAGACCTCAATGGGCCTGGCCTAATGTGACCTTTTGTCCACTCTTTGGGAAGCCATGCCTGTGAGAGTTCTCCAGAGATTTCATTGAAATGAGCTTCCTCACCATTTAATGTTTGCTGAATGAACTGAAACCCACAGTGCATCCAACTTCATGCTTGAAAAATGGCTAGATAAATACCATGAAATTTTTGAAATTCCTATAACCAGGTGGCACTGGAGAAACATTGGATGTCCTGTTGCTGATCATGAGTATACCAGACAGTGCCTTGATTTACTGAGTTTCATGAAAATGGTGTAGAACAGAGATGCCAGAAATTTGGAGCCTGCTGAGTAGTGGGTCTAGAGCAGTGGTGGGGAGGTGTTTGATAAAACATCCGTGGTAGGGCCATGTGGATCTACCATTGGATTCCAAATGGCTTGTAACTGACATGGTGCAGCCAACAGACCCTTATATGTAAAGGCATCTTGTTATATGGAGAGTTTTCAGAAGAAAATTAAGAATCAGGTTGATATGGACAAGGGGGCAATGGGGCAAGCTGTGAGAGATAGGAGCCTAGTTGGTGCATTCTCTTGCAGACGCTGACCCACCACACGTGACAGAACTCCCTCCAGCACTGTGTCCCCGGTTAGTTCCTAGTATTTCGTGAAACAAATATCAAACTCACAGTGCAGCAGCAAAAACACCACAAAAAGTGGAAGAGGACCAAATGGCTTCACAGTCCACACGGGGAGACACTTAGTCCCCAGTGGCCTCAGTTTACCTACAAAGAGAGGATTCAGCACTGCTTCATCTTGTTCATTGGAAAATAAGAAACCATGTCCTCCAGGTCACATAGATGCAGACCCAGCTTTGATGGTCTCACTACAGAGGAAGCCAAATCTCCTGAAAACAAGATATATTTCAAGTGTGGAAGCTCAGAGGCAGTTTCTCAAAAAGTTTTTAGGCCAGCAGAGCTCCATGTTTGTGGAGTGTTTACCCTGTCCCTTAGTTTTGGAAACTCCTCTACCACCTCCAAGGTTGTGAACTCCTGAGCATTTTCCATTCCAGATATGTATTCACTGATTTTGTAACTCTTCTCCTCTAATTGTGTCTTACTTGGGGTGAAGGTAATGTCAAGGCATTGTTCTGGATGAGAGCGGGAGGATATTTGTGCAGCATATATTTACATACACATTGGATTCATTTTCCAATTTTCCATTCGAAATACTGAATCCCTGACACTAACCCATACCTAGTAGACTCAGACTATTCATCCTAATATAATGGAGAAAATTAACCCAACACATTAGAAATACAAGTACTTCAGAGGAGACATGTTGTATAGTTGGACTTGACATTTACATTATATAAGGTAGGAG
The DNA here is from genome assembly GCF_048772815.1 of Callospermophilus lateralis. Classification (NCBI taxonomy): domain Eukaryota; kingdom Metazoa; phylum Chordata; class Mammalia; order Rodentia; family Sciuridae; genus Callospermophilus; species Callospermophilus lateralis. Next base: position 10,607 of record NW_027517731.1, read on the forward strand.
TTATAAATCTAGTCAAATTTATTTGAAATATTCTCCATGTGTTTTAAACTTAACAAATATGTGAATTCTTGTTTCCTTTTTCTGTAGTCTATTCACACATGTATATTTATATGCATATATAGAATCCTACCAGGTATCACACGTACATTTTTGTGAGGTGGCTGTCTTAGCAGATACAAATTGTGAGAAGAGTTCACTCCTCCTAAATGCTGTTGGAAATGAAAATTCAACCTATAGGAGAGCGTCCTAGTAGAACAACATTATACATTAACTCATGTTCAGTAAAATAAATATTTTTGCATTTGTGGATGATACATATTTACTGATGAATTTCGATTGGCATTTATATTGGTACTTTTTAATGTCTGTGAGTTGTGTGTGTGTGTGTGTGTGTGTGTGTGTGTGTGTGTATAGATATAGATATAGATATAGATATACTCTCCAAATTTTTCAAAATATGAAATATATGTGTCTAATATACACTCTCTAAATTCATTCATGTTCATGTATGTGGATTTATAATCCACTTTTCACAAGATGATAATCAGAATTATTCATCCACCTGAAATACATATTTGTTTCCTAGTACTGAAAACTAACTTCAGAGAATGGTGCATACAAATCCTAATTATTCTACAGTAACTGACCCAGTCTAACATCAATGCAAGTAGAATCCTATGGGACATGATATGTAATTTGTCATTCATTTGTATTCGACACTGGTACATTATTGTTTCTTCAGTTTTTGCACATCACAGGATATACATTTCATCCACAAGTTCACAAATTAATAAGCATTTGTTTCAACTTTCACCACTTCTTGCTTCAGAACACATGTATTGTCAGGGTTTCTTGACTGGTCTTTTCGTGAGACTTCTTTCCAAACACATTATTTTGAATTTCCATAATCATTTTGAAGCAAAACTCACACACTCTTCATGATAAACCAAAACACAAATATTTCCATTACATATATACCTGGTTGGAATGAATGATTGTATATCAATATACGATTTCCTTTAATTTTTCAGATATCAGTTCAATTCATTATTTAAAGTTCAAAAAATTTATATTTTTTATTCACTGTATGGTCTATTCATGCTTTTTCTCTATGTTCCTAGAAACAGGGTACACCTCTTTGTACCCCCGATTCTCATTTTACATCTTCAATATATTGCTCCCAGAAATGGTGAAAGAAATACTCATGTCACCTCATTATCACAGTAATATTCTGGACAAAAAATGGAAAGGTCACACTTATGATTGTACCAAAGCCTAAATGGAAAGTGAACATGGATTTCTAAAAACATCCATGTCCAGGTTGCCTAATGCTGTCAATTGTCAATCCTACTGGTGACTACATATTTGTTTTTTTCGTAATTTATATATTCAAACTCAACCCTGTTGAAAATGTCTAATTCTATCACTCACTTTATACTTTGCCTGATTTCGTAATGTTTCTATTGATATCTGCTTTTCTACATATTTTCCCCAGTTCAACATAGTGACTGACTCTTCATATGTGCTGACATTTACATTCACTCAACAACCGAAAGTCTATTGCTAAAGAACTTTTGGTCCAAATCCTATACTCACTCTTCTTCCTAAACCTACAGACTATCTTCCTAATCCTACTGAATATCCCTTTTTGACTGGATGTTCTCTTCTAAATTCAATCATCCAATGTACAAGGTCCTATGCCATTGTATATCGAATTATCTGAGGCACCTTTGCAGAACATCATTCAAAGCTAAGTATCCCAATCAAGGGCAAAACCCTTCTGGGCTTCAAATCATACCTAGATTTCTGTTTTCCTACTTATATTTCACCTCTATATTCTTGTAAATATTGCAGGTTACCAATACCATTATTCATCACACAGAATCACTCGTAACCCAAATCAAACCTGTTTTTAACCCCAAGTATACACTGTTCCCTCAATCATTTTACAGAAGAGCAGGGACAGAGTGGTTCTTACAATACAGGAAAGTTGGGGACCTTCCACCTGATGAGAACCTCAAATGTCCATGCACAAATGATACCTGGAGAAGTTGTAGGCAGGTATGAAGCACCTGAGAGAGCAAAAGTCATCTTCCATGGCAAACAACCTGGTCAGGATGAAGGGATGTGTCTGAATCTGAATCTCTCTCTTCTTATTGTAGAGACGATGGACCAAACCAGGCCTGAGTGGAGAGCTGTTCCCGGGTGCCAATGGTGATATACATTCTACCTTATGAAAGTGTCACAGGAAGCGGGGGCAACCTCCATTTTATGTTACCCTTTGAAGCAACTGTTAGGACAAAGTGGTTGCCAAGGCAGTGACCTCATTCAGTTCCAAAGAATGTGACATACCTCATTTCCTTGATGATGGAACTCTCTGAACTTGGTATCCAAGAAGCCAGGCACCCAGAGGCAGTCGCAGTCCCAGTCCCAGTGGGCTCACTTGTTTGGATTTACCAAGGACAGAGTCAGTTTTCTTGGTACCTAATGATGTGAGGATGGCCAAATGCCAGGAGAGCTCTGAAGATGGACCTTTCCTGAGAAAACAGGTAGTGGCAAACCACTTTTTCCTGACATCTTCACAGAGTTGGTCAAGGAAACAAGATCTGAGAGAAGACAGGCCATTTCGGGGGAACATAGTATGGCCCACCAGTCAGAGGACACTCCGGATAGTCACAGACCTACTTGGGGGAAGGAGGTGCCTTTGTGGGAGTGGGTGTGGGTTTGTTGTTTTGTCTCATGTTCTCAGAATAGATAGGAAAGGCGGTTTGTTTGGTTTGGAGTGGACAGTTTCTAGTAAGTCATTTGACACGGCGAGTGTTTCTGTTTCTGTGTATCCCACTGTGTCCGTTGTTGTAGACATTAGAAAAGAGAATGCATTAATGGATGTGTCCTGTTTAGTATAAATCATACCATAATTCATCCTGCCCAATATATGAATGGACTGCAGCTTGTCTTATCGAGGTGCAACACCTGCTATCTTTCTAAGTTGTTGTTTTCTTCCTGAATTCTGGCCACTCTCCAGAATAGGCTCATGGATTTGTGTCCAAAATATGTACCACCTCCAAGCTCTGTGACATGGCCATGTACTGGATAGCTGAAGAGAATGGCGAGCATCTCAGAAAACTCAGATATCAGTGTGACCAGGAAAGTCTCAGTGCAGAAACCCTGCTTTGGGCCTTTTGCTTACTTATTGTTGTGTTGCACTGAATGTCAAGAAGGTCTTTGCCTCAGGCCACCCCTTTGTGAAGCCTGAAGAAAACAGTTTTCAAATGGAAATGAATGGGCCTCACCTGTGGCTCTTTGCTTAATTGCTTTGGAAAGGGATGTGTCTTTATCAGCCTCTTGGGCCTGTGTGTGGCTGTGACTTAGATTCTCAGCACCTGATGGATCTTAAGAATGATCCCATGTGAGCTTCCAAAACCAAAATGGCAAAAAATTTCATTCATTGTGGATGAAGTCTCTTGCCTTCCTCTGTTAGGTTCCTGCACTCCATCAAAAGACAATAGGGATTCTTTGGGTCAAATGAGTTCTTCAAAGCCCTGCAGAGGTGCTTGTGTTTTCGCATGACTCTAAATCACCTAAAGAATCGATACCTAAAATCAGTAGGCCTCAAATTGGAGAAACACAGAAGTATTAAGGCAGGCTTATTTGTTCACTCCTGGTTCACAGAAACGGTGTCCAGGCTACCCTGACTTTAGACAAATGAGGGGCAAACGAGCTGATTTTGGACACTGTCATTGGCTGCGCCCCTCATGGAAACCTCCAGCCAGAGGTTAAGATGATTGACTATATGGAATAAGATGAGGGCCATGTGGGAGTGTTTTGGTTTTAATTTTGGTCATTTGTGTGGCATTGGAAAAAATGACTGGGTCCACGTGGGCTTGAACTCTGGTGTGATTCCCCTTAGAGACTGGGTTTTGGAACTGAACTCAGAGAAGCATTGCCATGAATTTTGTTGGGATTTTAAGAGGTCATGCATGAAAGTCGCTCTTGGAAACTGAGACCTAGGCCCCGGGTGGATTTCCACAGAGGCCTGGGAATCTCAGCAAGGATATCACATGATTTTATTCTTAAAGAAATTGCAGCCATATTTGAGAGTCAAAACACACATGGACCTCACATTGTAGACCTCAATGGGCCTGGCCTAATGTGACCTTTTGTCCACTCTTTGGGAAGCCATGCCTGTGAGAGTTCTCCAGAGATTTCATTGAAATGAGCTTCCTCACCATTTAATGTTTGCTGAATGAACTGAAACCCACAGTGCATCCAACTTCATGCTTGAAAAATGGCTAGATAAATACCATGAAATTTTTGAAATTCCTATAACCAGGTGGCACTGGAGAAACATTGGATGTCCTGTTGCTGATCATGAGTATACCAGACAGTGCCTTGATTTACTGAGTTTCATGAAAATGGTGTAGAACAGAGATGCCAGAAATTTGGAGCCTGCTGAGTAGTGGGTCTAGAGCAGTGGTGGGGAGGTGTTTGATAAAACATCCGTGGTAGGGCCATGTGGATCTACCATTGGATTCCAAATGGCTTGTAACTGACATGGTGCAGCCAACAGACCCTTATATGTAAAGGCATCTTGTTATATGGAGAGTTTTCAGAAGAAAATTAAGAATCAGGTTGATATGGACAAGGGGGCAATGGGGCAAGCTGTGAGAGATAGGAGCCTAGTTGGTGCATTCTCTTGCAGACGCTGACCCACCACACGTGACAGAACTCCCTCCAGCACTGTGTCCCCGGTTAGCTCCTAGTATTTCGTGAAACAAATATCAAACTCACAGTGCAGCAGCAAAAACACCACAAAAAGTGGAAGAGGACCAAATGGCTTCACAGTCCACACGGGGAGACACTTAGTCCCCAGTGGCCTCAGTTTACCTACAAAGAGAGGATTCAGCACTGCTTCATCTTGTTCATTGGAAAATAAGAAACCATGTCCTCCAGGTCACATAGATGCAGACCCAGCTTTGATGGTCTCACTACAGAGGAAGCCAAGTCTCCTGAAAACAAGATATATTTCAAGTGTGGAAGCTCAGAGGCAGTTTCTCAAAAAGTTTTTAGGCCAGCAGAGCTCCATGTTTGTGGAGTGTTTACCCTGTCCCTTAGTTTTGGAAACTCCTCTACCACCTCCAAGGTTGTGAACTCCTGAGCATTTTCCATTCCAGATATGTATTCACTGATTTTGTAACTCTTCTCCTCTAATTGTGTCTTACTTGGGGTGAAGGTAATGTCAAGGCATTGTTCTGGATGAGAGCGGGAGGATATTTGTGCAGCATATATTTACATACACATTGGATTCATTTTCCAATTTTCCATTCGAAATACTGAATCCCTGACACTAACCCATACCTAGTAGACTCAGACTATTCATCCTAATATAATGGAGAAAATTAACCCAACACATTAGAAATACAAGTACTTCAGAGGAGACATGTTGTATAGTTGGACTTGACATTTGCATTATATAAGGTAGGAGTTATAAATCTAGTCAAATTTATTTGAAATATTCTCCATGTGTTTTAAACTTAACAAATATGTGAATTCTTGTTTCCTTTTTCTGTAGTCTATTCACACATGTATATTTATATGCATATATAGAATCCTACCAGGTATCACACGTACATTTTTGTGAGGTGGCTGTCTTGGCAGATACAAATTGTGAGAAGAGTTCACTCCTCCTAAATGCTGTTGGAAATGAAAATTCAACCTATAGGAGAGCGTCCTAGTAGAACAACATTATACATTAACTCATGTTCAGTAAAATAAATATTTTTGCATTTGTGGATGATACATATTTACTGATGAATTTCGATTGGCATTTATATTGGTACTTTTTAATGTCTGTGAGTTGTGTGTGTGTGTGTGTGTGTGTTTGTGTGTGTGTGTGTGTGTATAGATATAGATATAGATATAGATATACTCTCCAAATTTTTCCAAAATATGAAATATATGTGTCTAATATACACTCTCTAAATTCATTCATGTTCATGTATGTGGATTTATAATCCACTTTTCAAAAGATGATAATCAGAAATATTCATCCACCTGAAATACATATTTGTTTCCTAGTACTGAAAACTAACTTCAGAGAATGGTGCATACAAATCCTAATTATTCTAAAGTAACTGACCCAGTCTAACATCAATGCAAGTAGAATCCTATGGGACATGATATGTAATTTGTCATTCATTTGTATTCGACACTGGTACATTATTGTTTCTTCAGTTTTTGCACATCACAGGATATACATTTCATCCACAAGTTCACAAATTAATAAGCATTTGTTTCAACTTTCAGCACTTCTTGCTTCAGAACACATGTATTGTCAGGGTTTCTTGACTGGTCTTTTCGTGAGACTTCTTTCCAAACACATTATTTTGAATTTCCATAATCATTTTGAAGCAAAACTCACACACTCTTCATGATAAACCAAAACACAAATATTTCCATTACATATATACCTGGTTGGAATGAATGATTGTATATCAATATACGATTTCCTTTAATTTTTCAGATATCAGTTCAATTCATTATTTAAAGTTCAAAAAATTTATATTTTTTATTCACTGTATGGTCTATTCATGCTTTTTCTCTATGTTCCTAGAAACAGGGTACACCTCTTTGTACCCCCAATTCTCATTTTACATCTTCAATATATTGCTCCCAGAAATGGTGAAAGAAATACTCATGTCACCTCATTATCACAGTAATATTCTGGACAAAAAATGGAAAGGTCACACTTATGATTGTACCAAAGCCTAAATGGAAAGTGAACATGGATTTCTAAAAACATCCATGTCCAGGTTGCCTAATGCTGTCAATTGTCAATCCTACTGGTGACTACATATTTGTTTTTTTCGTAATTTATATATTCAAACTCAACCCTGTTGAAAATGTCTAATTCTATCACTCACTTTATACTTTGCCTGATTTCGTAATGTTTCTATTGATATCTGCTTTTCTACATATTTTCCCCAGTTCAACATTGTGACTGACTCTTCATATGTGCTGACATTTACATTCACTCAACAACCGAAAGTCTATTGCTAAAGAACTTTTGGTCCAAATCCTATACTCACTCTTCTTCCTAAACCTACAGACTATCTTCCTAATCCTACTGAATATCCCTTTTTGACTGGATGTTCTCTTCTAAATTCAATCATCCAATGTACAAGGTCCTATGCCATTGTATATCGAATTATCTGAGGCACCTTTGCAGAACATCATTCAAAGCTAAGTATCCCAATCAAGGGCAAAACCCTTCTGGGCTTCAAATCATACCTAGATTTCTGTTTTCCTACTTATATTTCACCTCTATATTCTTGTAAATATTGCAGGTTACCAATACCATTATTCATCACACAGAATCACTCGTAACCCAAATCAAACCTGTTTTTAACCCCAAGTATACACTGTTCCCTCAATCATTTTACAGAAGAGCAGGGACAGAGTGGTTCTTACAATACAGGAAAGTTGGGGACCTTCCACCTGATGAGAACCTCAAATGTCCATGCACAAATGATACCTGGAGAAGTTGTAGGCAGGTATGAAGCACCTGAGAGAGCAAAAGTCATCTTCCATGGCAAACAACCTGGTCAGGATGAAGGGATGTGTCTGAATCTGAATCTCTCTCTTCTTATTGTAGAGACGATGGACCAAACCAGGCCTGAGTGGAGAGCTGTTCCCGGGTGCCAATGGTGATATACATTCTACCTTATGAAAGTGTCACAGGAAGCGGGGGCAACCTCCATTTTATGTTACCCTTTGAAGCAACTGTTAGGACAAAGTGGTTGCCAAGGCAGTGACCTCATTCAGTTCCAAAGAATGTGACATACCTCATTTCCTTGATGATGGAACTCTCTGAACTTGGTATCCAAGAAGCCAGGCACCCAGAGGCAGTCACAGTCCCAGTCCCAGTGGGCTCACTTGTTTGGATTTACCAAGGACAGAGTCAGTTTTCTTGGTACCTAATGATGTGAGGATGGCCAAATGCCAGGAGAGCTCTGAAGATGGACCTTTCCTGAAAAAACAGGTAGTGGCTAACCACTTTTTCCTGACATCTTCACAGAGTTGGTCAAGGAATCAAGATCTGAGAGAAGACAGGCCATTTCGGGGGAACATAGTATGGCCCACCAGACAGAGGACACTCCGGATAGTCACAGACGTACTTGGGGGAAGGAGGTGCCTTTGTGCGAGTGGGTGTGGGTTTGTTGTTTTGTCTCATGTTCTGAGAATAGATAGAAAAGGCGGTTTGTTTGGTTTGGAGGGGACAGTTTCTAGTAAGTCATTTGACATGGCGAGTTTTTCTCTTTCTGTGTATCCCACTGTGTCCGTTGTTGTAGACATTAGAAAAGAGAATGCATTAATGGATGTGTCCTGTCTAGTATAAATCATACCATAATTCATCCTGCCCAATATATGAATGGACTGCAGCTTGTCTTATCAATGTGCAACACCTGCTATCTTTCTAAGTTGTTGTTTTCTTCCTGAATTCTGGCCACTCTCCAGAATAGGCTCATGGATTTGTGTCCAAAATATGTACCACCTCCAAGCTCTGTGACATGGCCATGTACTGGATAGCTGAAGAGAATGGCGAGCATCTCAAAAAACTCAGATATCAGTGTGACCAGGAAAGTCTCAGTGCAGAAACCCTGCTTTGGGCCTTTTGCTTACTTATTGTTGTGTTGCACTGAATGTCAGGAAGGTCTTTGCCTCAGGCCACCCCTTTGTGAAGCCTGAAGAAAACAGTTTTCAAATGGAAATGAATGGGCCTCACCTGTGGCTCTTTATCAGCCTCTTGGACCTGTGTGTGGCTGTGACTTAGATTCTCAGCACCTGATGGATCTTAAGAATGATCCCACGTGAGCTTCCAAAACCAAAATGGCAAAAAATATCATTCATTGTGGATGAAGTCTCTTGCCTTCCTCTGTTAGGTTCCTGCACTCCATCAAATGACAATAGGGATTCTTTGGGTCAAATGAGTTCTTCAAAGCCCTGCAGAGGTGCTTGTGTTTTCGCATGACTCTAAATCACCTAAAGAATCGATACCTAAAATCAGTAGGCCTCAAATTGGAGAAACACAGAAGTATTAAGGCAGGCTTATTTGTTCACTCCTGGTTCACAGAAACGGTGTCCAGGCTACCCTGACTTTAGACAAATGAGGGGCAAACGAGCTGATTTTGGACACTGTCATTGGCTGCGCCCCTCATGGAAACCTCCAGCCAGAGGTTAAGATGATTGACTATATGGAATAAGATGAGGGCCATGTGGGAGTGTTTTGGTTTTAATTTTGGTCATTTGTGTGGCATTGGAAAAAATGACTGGGTCCACGTGGGCTTGAACTCTGGTGTGATTCCCCTTAGAGACTGGGTTTTGGAACTGAACTCAGAGAAGCATTGCCATGAATTTTGTTGGGATTTTAAGAGGTCATGCATGAAAGTCGCTCTTGGAAACTGAGACCTAGGCCCCGGGTGGATTTCCACAGAGGCCTGGGAATCTCAGCAAGGATATCACATGATTTTATTCTTAAAGAAATTGCAGCCATATTTGAGAGTCAAAACACACATGGACCTCACATTGTAGACCTCAATGGGCCTGGCCTAATGTGACCTTTTGTCCACTCTTTGGGAAGCCATGCCTGTGAGAGTTCTCCAGAGATTTCATTGAAATGAGCTTCCTCACCATTTAATGTTTGCTGAATGAACTGAAACCCACAGTGCATCCAACTTCATGCTTGAAAAATGGCTAGATAAATACCATGAAATTTTTGAAATTCCTATAACCAGGTGGCACTGGAGAAACATTGGATGTCCTGTTGCTGATCATGAGTATACCAGACAGTGCCTTGATTTACTGAGTTTCATGAAAATGGTGTAGAACAGAGATGCCAGAAATTTGGAGCCTGCTGAGTAGTGGGTCTAGAGCAGTGGTGGGGAGGTGTTTGATAAAACATCCGTGGTAGGGCCATGTGGATCTACCATTGGATTCCAAATGGCTTGTATCTGACATGGTGCAGCCAACAGACCCTTATATGTAAAGGCATCTTGTTATATGGAGAGTTTTCAGAAGAAAATTAAGAATCAGGTTGATATGGACAAGGGGGCAATGGGGCAAGCTGTGAGAGATAGGAGCCTAGTTGGTGCATTCTCTTGCAGACGCTGACCCACCACACGTGACAGAACTCCCTCCAGCACTGTGTCCCCGGTTAGCTCCTAGTATTTCGTGAAACAAATATCAAACTCACAGTGCAGCAGCAAAAACACCACAAAAAGTGGAAGAGGACCAAATGGCTTCACAGTCCACACGGGGAGACACTTAGTCCCCAGTGGCCTCAGTTTACCTACAAAGAGAGGATTCAGCACTGCTTCATCTTGTTCATTGGAAAATAAGAAACCATGTCCTCCAGGTCACATAGATGCAGACCCAGCTTTGATGGTCTCACTACAGAGGAAGCCAAATCTCCTGAAAACAAGATATATTTCAAGTGTGGAAGCTCAGAGGCAGTTTCTCAAAAAGTTTTTAGGCCAGCAGAGCTCCATGTTTGTGGAGTGTTTACCCTGTCCCTTAGTTTTGGAAACTCCTCTACCACCTCCAAGGTTGTGAACTCCTGAGCATTTTCCATTCCAGATATGTATTCACTGATTTTGTAACTCTTCTCCTCTTATTATGTCTTACTTGGGGTGAAGGTAATTCAAGGCATTGTTCTGGATGAGAGCGGGAGGATATTTGTGCAGCATATTTTTACATACACATTGGATTCATTTTCCAATTTTCCATTCGAAATACTGAATCCCTGACTAACCTATACCTAGTAGACTCAGACTATTCATCCTAATATAATGGAGAAAATTAACCCAACACAGTAGAAATACAAGTACTTCAGAGGAGACATGTTGTATAGTTGGACTTGACATTTGCATTATATAAAGTAGGAGTTATAAATCTAGTCAAATTTATTTGAAATATTCTCCATGTGTTTTAAACTTAACAAATATGTGAATTCTTGTTTCCTTTTTCTGTAGTCTATTCACACATGTATATTTATATGCATATATAGAATCCTACCAGGTATCACACGTACATTTTTGTGAGGTGGCTGTCTTGGCAGATACAAATTGTGAGAAGAGTTCACTCCTCCTAAATGCTGTTGGAAATGAAAATTCAACTTATAGGAGAGCGTCCTAGTAGAACAACATTATACATTAACTCATGTTCAGTAAAATAAATATTTTTGCATTTGTGGATGATACATATTTACTGATGAATTTCGATTGGCATTTATATTGGTAATTTTTAATGTCTGTGAGTTGTGTGTGTGTGTGTGTGTGTGTGTGTGTGTGTGTGTGTGTGTGTATAGGTATAGATATAGATATGGTTATACTCTCCAAATTTTTCAAAATATGAAATATATGTGTCTAATATACACTCTCTAAATTCATTCATGTTCATGTATGTGGATTTATAATCCACTTTTCACAAGATGATAATCAGAAATATTCATCCACCTGAAATACATATTTGTTTCCTAGTACTGAAAACTAACTTCAGTGAATGGTGCATACAAATCCTAATTATTCTACAGTAACTGACCCAGTCTAACATCAATGCAAGTAGACTCCTTTGGGACATGATATGTAATTTGTCATTCATTTGTATTCGACACTGGTACATTATTGTTTCTTCAGTTTTTGCACATCACAGGATATACATTTCATCCACAAGTTCACAAATTAATATGCATTTGTTTCAACTTTCACCACTTCTTGCTTCAGAACACATGTATTGTCAGGGTTTCTTGACTGGTCTTTTCATGAGACTTCTTTCCAAACACATTATTTTGAATTTCCATAATCACTTTGAAGCAAAACTCACACACTCTTCATGATAAACCAAAACACAAATATTTCCATTACATATATACCTGGTTGTAATGAATGATTGTATATCAATATACGATTTCCTTTAATTTTTCAGATATCAGTTCAATTCATTATTTAAAGTTCAAAAAAGTTATATTATTTATTCACAGTATGGTCTATTCATGCTTTTTCTCTATGTTCCTAGAAACAGGGTACACCTCTTTGTACCACCGATTCTCATTTTACATCTTCAATATATTGCTCCCAGAAATGGTGAAAGAAATACTCATGTCACCTCATTATCACAGTAATATTCTGGACAAAAAATGGAAAGGTCACACTTATGATTGTACCAAAGCCTAAATGGAAAGTGAACATGGATTTCTAAAAACATCCATGTCCAGGTTGCCTAATGCTGTCAATTGTCAATCCTATTGGTGACTACATATTTGTTTTTTTCCTAATTTATATATTCAAACTCAACCCTGTTGAAAATGTCTAATTCTATCACTCACTTTATACTTTGCCTGATTTCGTAATGTTTCTATTGATATCTGCTTTTCTACATATTTTCCCCAGTTCAACATAGTGACTGACTCTTCATATGTGCTGACATTTACATTCACTCAACAACCGAAAGTCTATTGCTAAAGAACTTTTGGTCCAAATCCTATACTCACTCTTCTTCCTAAACCTACCGACTATCTTCCTAATCCTACTGAATATCCCTTTTTGACTGGATGTTCTCTTCTAAATTCAATCATCCAATGTACAAGATCTTATGCCATTGTATATGGAATTATCTGAGGCACCTTTGCAGAACATCATTCAAAGCTAAGTATCCCAATCAAGGGCAAAACCCTTCTGGGCTTCAAATCATACCTAGATTTCTGTTTTCCTACTTATATTTCACCTCTATATTCTTGTAAATATTGCAGGTTCCCAATACCATTATTCATCATTCAGAATCACTCGTAATCCAAATCAAACCTGTTTTTAACCCCAAGTATACACTGTTCCCTCAATCATTTTACAGAAGAGCAGAGACAGAGTGGTTCTTACAATACAGGAAAGTTGGGGACCTTCAACCTGATGAGAACCTCAAATGTCCATGCACAAATGGTACCTGGAGAAGTTGTAGGCAGGTATGAAGCACCTGAGAGAGCAAAAGTCATCTTCCATGGCAAACAACCTGGTCAGGATGAAGGGATGTGTCTGAATCTGCCTCTCTCTCTTCTTATTGTACAGAAGATGGACCAAACCAGGGCTGAGTGGAGAGCTGTTCCCGGGTGCCAATGGTGATATACATTCTACCTTATGAAAGTGTCACAGGAAGTTCTGGCAACCTCCATCTTATGTACCCTTGGAAGCAACTGTTAGGACAAAGTGGTTGCCAAGGCAGTGACCTCATTCAGTTCCAAAGAATGTGAAATACCTCATTTCCTTGGTGATGGAACTCTCTGAACTTGGTATCCAAGAAGCCAGACACCCAGAGGCAGTCCCAGTCCCAGTCCCAGTGGGCTCACTTGTTTGGATTTACCAAGGACAGAGTCAGTTTTCTTGGTACCTAATGATGTGAGGATGGCCAAATGCCAGGAGAGCTCTGAAGATGGACCTTTCCTGAGAAAACAGGTAGTGGTTAACCACTACTGTAACCCTTTTCTGTAGCCTATTCACACATGTATATTTATATGCATATATAGAATCCTACCAGGTATCACACGTACATTTTTGTGAGGTGGCTGTCTTGGCAGATACAAATTGTGAGAAGTGTTCACTCCTCCTTAATGCTGTTGGAAATGAAAATTCAACCTATAGGAGAGCGTCCTAGTAGAACAACATTATACATTAACTCATGTCAGTAAAATAAATATTTTTGCATTTGTGGATGATATATATTTACTGATGAATTTCGATTGGCATTTATATTGGTACTTTTTAATGTCTGTGAGTGTTGTGTGTGTGTGTGTGTGTGTGTGTGTGTGTGTGTGTATAGATGTAGATATAGATATAGATATACTCTCCTAATTTTTCAAAATATGAAATATATGTGTCTAATATACACTCTCTAAATTCATTCATGTTCATGTATGTGGATTTATAATCCACTTTTCACAAGATGATAATCAGAAATATTCATCCACCTGAAATACATATTTGTTTCCTAGTACTGAAAACTAACTTCAGAGAATGGTGCATACAAATCCTAATTATTCTACAGTAACTGACCCAGTCTAACATCAATGCAAGTAGACTCCTTTGGGACATGATATGTAATTTGTCATTCATTTGTATTCGACACTGGTACATTATTGTTTCTTCAGTTTTTGCACATCACAGGATATACATTTCATCCACAAGTTCACAAATTAATATGCATTTGTTTCAACTTTCACCACTTCTTGCTTCAGAACACATGTATTGTCAGGGTTTCTTGACTGGTCTTTTCATGAGACTTCTTTCCAAACACATTATTTTGAATTTCCATAATCACTTTGAAGCAAAACTCACACACTCTTCATGATAAACCAAAACACAAATATTTCCATTACATATATACCTGGTTGTAATGAATGATTGTATATCAATATACGATTTCCTTTAATTTTTCAGATATCAGTTCAATTCATTATTTAAAGTTCAAAAAAGTTATATTATTTATTCACAGTATGGTCTATTCATGCTTTTTCTCTATGTTCCTAGAAACAGGGTACACCTCTTTGTACCACCGATTCTCATTTTACATCTTCAATATATTGCTCCCAGAAATGGTGAAAGAAATACTCATGTCACCTCATTATCACAGTAATATTCTGGACAAAAAATGGAAAGGTCACACTTATGATTGTACCAAAGCCTAAATGGAAAGTGAACATGGATTTCTAAAAACATCCATGTCCAGGTTGCCTAATGCTGTCAATTGTCAATCCTATTGGTGACTACATATTTGTTTTTTTCCTAATTTATATATTCAAACTCAACCCTGTTGAAAATGTCTAATTCTATCACTCACTTTATACTTTGCCTGATTTCGTAATGTTTCTATTGATATCTGCTTTTCTACATATTTTCCCCAGTTCAACATAGTGACTGACTCTTCATATGTGCTGACATTTACATTCACTCAACAACCGAAAGTCTATTGCTAAAGAACTTTTGGTCCAAATCCTATACTCACTCTTCTTCCTAAACCTACCGACTATCTTCCTAATCCTACTGAATATCCCTTTTTGACTGGATGTTCTCTTCTAAATTCAATCATCCAATGTACAAGATCTTATGCCATTGTATATGGAATTATCTGAGGCACCTTTGCAGAACATCATTCAAAGCTAAGTATCCCAATCAAGGGCAAAACCCTTCTGGGCTTCAAATCATACCTAGATTTCTGTTTTCCTACTTATATTTCACCTCTATATTCTTGTAAATATTGCAGGTTCCCAATACCATTATTCATCATTCAGAATCACTCGTAATCCAAATCAAACCTGTTTTTAACCCCAAGTATACACTGTTCCCTCAATCATTTTACAGAAGAGCAGAGACAGAGTGGTTCTTACAATACAGGAAAGTTGGGGACCTTCAACCTGATGAGAACCTCAAATGTCCATGCACAAATGGTACCTGGAGAAGTTGTAGGCAGGTATGAAGCACCTGAGAGAGCAAAAGTCATCTTCCATGGCAAACAACCTGGTCAGGATGAAGGGATGTGTCTGAATCTGCCTCTCTCTCTTCTTATTGTACAGAAGATGGACCAAACCAGGGCTGAGTGGAGAGCTGTTCCCGGGTGCCAATGGTGATATACATTCTACCTTATGAAAGTGTCACAGGAAGTTCTGGCAACCTCCATCTTATGTACCCTTGGAAGCAACTGTTAGGACAAAGTGGTTGCCAAGGCAGTGACCTCATTCAGTTCCAAAGAATGTGAAATACCTCATTTCCTTGGTGATGGAACTCTCTGAACTTGGTATCCAAGAAGCCAGACACCCAGAGGCAGTCCCAGTCCCAGTCCCAGTGGGCTCACTTGTTTGGATTTACCAAGGACAGAGTCAGTTTTCTTGGTACCTAATGATGTGAGGATGGCCAAATGCTAGGAGAGCTCTGAAGATGGACCTTTCCTGAGAAAACAGGTAGTGGTTAACCACTACTGTAACCCTTTTCTGTAGCCTATTCACACATGTATATTTATATGCATATATAGAATCCTACCAGGTATCACACGTACATTTTTGTGAGGTGGCTGTCTTGGCAGATACAAATTGTGAGAAGTGTTCACTCCTCCTTAATGCTGTTGGAAATGAAAATTCAACCTATAGGAGAGCGTCCTAGTAGAACAACATTATACATTAACTCATGTCAGTAAAATAAATATTTTTGCATTTGTGGATGATATATATTTACTGATGAATTTCGATTGGCATTTATATTGGTACTTTTTAATGTCTGTGAGTGTTGTGTGTGTGTGTGTGTGTGTGTGTGTGTGTGTGTGTATAGATGTAGATATAGATATAGATATACTCTCCTAATTTTTCAAAATATGAAATATATGTGTCTAATATACACTCTCTAAATTCATTCATGTTCATGTATGTGGATTTATAATCCACTTTTCACAAGATGATAATCAGAAATATTCATCCACCTGAAATACATATTTGTTTCCTAGTACTGAAAACTAACTTCAGAGAATGGTGCATACAAATCCTAATTATTCTACAGTAACTGACGCAGTCTAACATCAATGCAAGTAGACTCCTATGGGACATGATATGTAATTTGTCATTCATTTGTATTCGACACTGGTACATTATTATTTCTTCAGTTTTAGCACATCATAAGATATACCTTTGCCAAGGCAGTGACCTCATTCAGTTCCAAAGAATGTGACATACCACATTTCCTTGGTGATGGAACTCTCTGAACTTTGTATCCAAGGAGCCAGGCACCCAGAGGCAGTTTCAGTCCCAGTCCCAGTGGGCTCACTTGTTTGGATTTAGCAAGGATAAAGTCAGTCATTCTTGGTTCCTACTGAAGTGAGAATTACCAAATGCCTGGAGAGCTCTGAAGAGGAAACTTTCCTGAGAAAGCAGGTAGTAGCTCTCCATTTTTTCCTTACAACTTTACAGAGTTCGCCAAGGAAAACAGATCTGAGAGAGGACAGGCCATTTCAGAAGAACAGAGTATGGCCACCAGTCAGAGGACACTCTGGTTAGTCACACAGCTACTTGGGGAAGGAGGTGCCTTTTTGGGAGTGGGTGTGGGTTTGTGGTTTGTCTCATGTTCTGAAAATAGGTAGGAATGGCGGTTTGTTTGTTTTGGAGTGAACTGTTTCTGGTAAGTCGTTTGACGAGGTGAGTGTTTCCATGTCTGTGTATCCCACTGTGCCTGTGGTAGTAGACATGAGGAAAGAGAATGCAGCAATGGATGTGTCATGTCTAGTATAAAGCTTCCCAGCATTCATCCTGCCCAATTTATGAATGGAGTGTGGCTTGCCTTATGCACGGGCAACACCTAATACCTTCCTAAGTCCCTGTTTTCTTCCTGAATTCTGGCCACACTCTAGAATAGGCTCATGGTTATGTGTCCAAGATACGTACCAAATCCAAGGTCTTTGACATGGCCATGTACTGGATACCTGAATGGAATGGCCAGCATCTCAGAAAACTCAGATATCAGTGTGACCAGGAAAGTCTCAGTGGAGATACCCTGCTTTGGGCCTTTTGCTTACCTATTGTTCTGTTGCCCTGAATATCAGAAAGGTCTATGTCTCATGCAACCCCTTTGTTAAGCCTGAAGAAAACAGTTTTCAAATGGAAATGAATGTGCATCACCTCTGGCTCTTTGCTTAATTTCATTGGAAAACGATGTGTCTGATTCAGGCCCTTTGCCCTGTTTTAGGCTGTGACTTAGATTCTCAGCACCTGATGGATGTAAAGAAAGATCCCATATGTGCATCTAAACCAAAATGGAAAAACGTTCAATCAATGTGCATGAAGTATATTGCCTTCCTTTGTTAGGTTTCTGAAATCCATCATGTCAGAATAGGGATCCTTTGGGTGAAATGAGTTCTTCAAATCTTTGCAGAGGTGCTTGGCTTTTCTCATGACTCCAATTTACAAAAAGAATCTAGACCCCACAGTCAGAGAGGCTCAAATTGGAGAAGCGAAGCAGTATTAAGGGCAGGCCTATTTGATCACTCCTGGTTCACAGGAAGGGTGTCCAAGCCACCCTGCCATTCGGCAAATGAGGGGCAAGGGAGCTTATTTTGGACACTGTCATGGGATGTGCCTCTCATGAAAACCTCCATCCAGATGTTATGATGAGTATCTTTATGGTAGAAGATGAGGGCCATGTAGGAGTGTTTTGGTTATAATTGTGGTCATTTGTGTGGCAGTTGGAAGAGATGACTGGGTCCACCTGGGCATGAATTCTGCTGTGATTCCCCTTAGAGACTGAGTTCTGGAACTGACCTCAGAGAAGTATTGACATGAATTGTGTGGGGATTTTAGGAGGCCAGGAATGAGAGTTGCCATTGGGAACCTGGGATCAAGGCCCAGAGTGGCTTTCCACAGAACACTGGGAATCACAGCCAGGATATTACATGATTTTATTCTGAAAGACTTGGCAGGCATAATTGAGATTCAAAACACACTTGGACCTCGCTTTGTAGACCTCAATGGGCCTGGCTTCATGTGACTTTTTGGCCACTCTTTGGGTAGACTTGCCTGTGAGAGTGCTCCAGAGATTTCCCTGAAATTAGCTTCCTCACCATTTAATGGTTCCTGAATGAATTGAAACCAACATTGCCT
Organism: Callospermophilus lateralis; assembly: GCF_048772815.1. Classification (NCBI taxonomy): domain Eukaryota; kingdom Metazoa; phylum Chordata; class Mammalia; order Rodentia; family Sciuridae; genus Callospermophilus; species Callospermophilus lateralis. Next base: position 29,283 of record NW_027517731.1, read on the forward strand.
CCAAATGCATCTGTGAAAAAATGCTAGATAATTACCATGAAATTTTAGAAATTCCGATGACCAGCTGGCACTGGAGGACCTTTGATGTCCTGTTGATGATCATGAGTATAACAGACAGGGCCTTTATTGACTGGGTTTCATGAAAATGGTGTAGAACAGAGATGCCAGTAAGTTGGGGCCTGGTAAGTAGTGGGCCTAGAGCTGTGTTATGCAAATGTGTGATAAAACATCTGTGGTGGGGCTATGTGGATCTTCCATTGGCTTCCAAATGGCTGTGACTGACATGGTGCAACCATCACACCCATATATGTAAAGGCATATTTTTATATGGAGAGGTTTCAGAGCAATGTTCAGTATCATGTTGTAATTGTCAAGGGGGCAAGCTACTTGAGATAGAACCCTGGTTGGTGCATTCTCCTGGAGACCCTGCCAACCACACCTGACAGAACTCCCTTCAGCACTGTGTCCCATTTGAACTCGTATTTCATGAAGCAAATGCCAAACTCCCAGTGCAGCAGCAAGAAACACCACGAAAATTGGAGAATGACCATTGGTTTCACAGTCCACACGGGAAGACCCTTAGCCCTCAGTGGCCAAAGTTTACCTACAAAAAGAGAATTTATCACTGCTGCCTCATTTTTATTTGAAAATAAGTAACCATTTCCTCCAGGTCACATAGATGCAGATCCAGCTTTGATGGTTTCACTACAAATAAAGCTAAAGCTCCTGACAACAACATATATTTCAAGTGCCCAACCTCAGAGGCAGATTCTCAAAAAGTCTTTTGGCCAGCAGAGCTCCATGTTTGTGGAGTGTTTACCCTGTCTCTTACTTTTGGAAACTCCTCTACCACCTCCAAAGATGTGAAATCTGGAGCATTTTCCATTCTAGATATGTATTCACAGATTTTCTAACTCTTCTCCTCTAATTGTGTCTTACTTGGGGCGAAGGTAATGTCAAGGCATTGTTCTGGAGGAGAGTGGGAAGATTTTTCCGTAGCATATATTTGCATACACATTGGATTCAGTGTCCTATTTTCAATTCAAAATACTGAATACCTGACTCTAACCCATACCCTACCAGACTCTGACTACTAATCCTAATATGATGGAGAAAAATAACCCATAAAGAATAGAAATACAAGCAGTTCAGAGTAGGCATGGTGTATAGATGGACTTGCCTTTTGCATGATACAGAGTTGGAGTTATAAATCTAGTCAATTGTTTGTTGAAATAGTTGTCCTAGTATTTTTAAGGTTAACAAATATGTGAATTCCTGTCTCCCTTTCTCTGTATTCTTATATGCACATATAGATTCCTATCTGGTACCACACGTACATTCTTGTGAGGTGGCTGACTTGACAGATACAAATTGTTAGAAGAGATCACTCCTACTAAACCCTGTTGGAACTGAATATTCAACCTATGGGTGAGCTTGCTAGTTGAACAGCATTATACATAAATCCATGTTCAGTAAAATGAATATTTTTAGATCTGTGGATGGTATATATTTTATAATGAATTTTGATTGACATATATATTGCTACTTTTTTGTCTGTGTGTGTGTTTTATGTATATGTATATATATGTATATATATATATATATATATATATATATATATATATATATACACACTCTCCAGATTTTTCAAAATATGAAATATATGTGTCTTATATTCACTCCCTAAATTCATTCATGTTCATGTATGTGGATTTATAATCAACTATTCACAAGATTATTCTCAGAAATATTCATCCACCTGAAATTTGCCCAGTGCTCTCAAATGTCAATCCTATTTGTGACTACATATTTGTTTCTTCCTAAGATTATATATTTAAACTCAACCCTGTTCAAAATGTCTAATCCTATCACTCACTTTATACTCTGCCTGATTTTGTAATGTCTATATTGATATATGCTTTCCTACATATTTTCCCCAGTTCATCATTGTGACTGACTCTTCCCCTGTGCTGACATTTACATTCACTCTCTAATCGAAATCCTATTGCTAAGAAACTTTTTTTCCAAATCTTATACTCACCCTTCTTTCTAAACTTATTGACTATCTTCGTAATGCTACAGACTATCCCTTTTTGACTGGATGTTCTCTTCTACATTTAATCATCCAAGTAAATGTGGTGCGAGCTTCAGAGGAGGAGACTACCAACAGACTATCTCATGCAACATCAAACGGTTTATTGGGTGTCCAGCAGGCTGGGGTTCAGAGCTCACCTGAATAGAGCAGATAGCCCTGAGAATAGGTGAAGTAGAGCTTATATACTTTCCCTGGAGAGGGAAGGGAGGGAATTGTATTGATGGGTCAGGGCGAGTGGGCGGTTTGCATGCAACTGGAGAGGGAGTACATTCTGCAATTTGGCAGCTGGGGATAGAACATTCTGGGAACAAGATTTGCAAACATTTCTCAAGATTTCAACAGTGTTCTGTTAAGCATACAGAAAAACAAGATGTGACAAGTACCTATTTTATTAATATTTCATTCCCCACTTCTTCTTCTGGCTAATTTTAATCATAAAAATGATCATTGGAGGGTGTCACATTCAATGTCTGCTAGTGGGGTATTACCATAAGTTTAACTCGTCCAATTTGAGCCTGGCTAAAGACATTACACGGTTGAGCAAACAGGGTTTTATAGTTAGCAATAATATGAGGATTATTATTGGACCGGCCAGGGTTGATAAAAACGTAGTTAACCAGGGGGACTGTGTGAACCAAGACTCAAGCCACCCTTTTTGGGCCTCTCTCACTTGTTGATGCTCTTCAAGGTGTCTTTTAAATTTACTCATAGATTTTATTACAACTCCAGTATAGTCAGCATAAAAACAACATTCTTCCCTCAATGCAGCACAAAGGCCCCCTTCTCTAATGAAGAGGAGGTCCAACCCTCAACTGTTCTGTAAAACAACTTCAGAGAGAGAGGTTAAAGTTTCATGCAAAGCCCTGAAGGAGGTTTCTAATATCTTACTTTTGCTCTATTGCTGCTTCTAATTGGGTCATCTTTTGTGTCCCATGGACAATGGCAGTGGTTCCTGTGCCCACTCGTGCAGCAACTCCTATTCCTAATAGGATGGCTAAAGTGAGGGATATATGTTCCCAGTGGAACCGGTTGTATGCCCCCCCTATTTGATCCTCAAATGAACCTGCGTCATGATAGAGCACTCTGGGAAACATCTGCACCATTACACAAATTATCACATATCTTGATCATTTCATGAAAACATAAACGATGTTTAAGTATATAGAATTATGCTGTTGTAGGCACTGACAAAGCAAGGCACCTAAGATAGCACTCAAGAGAGGGAAACAGTCCTATTTGGTTGCAACCGGATTCAGAGGGCATTGCTTCTATTGTAATCAATTAATCCCCTGAAACTCAAGTTTAGGTAGTTTCAGAAATTTGTACCCAACATATAAGGCATGGGGCTCAGAAGTTCACAGTCTTCAGAAGTTTAAAAAAGCAGTATTTGTTTCTGTTTTTCCTTCTGTTCTGGGCAAGTTAACTTTTCAAGGACACCGGGGAGGAGGAGAGCTTTTTCTTCCCTTTCTTATTTTCCCCCTGCCCGCTGTTACCATGGAGTCCGGTTGGTAATTTCTTTATCTTAGAAATGTAGCCATCTCTGTGAAGCCCCAGCTGAAGGCCAGAGGACTTGTTCACATATTTTGTGAAAAACTAGTTAGAGGTTGTCTAGCTTAGAAGTACTGAGATTTTTAGCCAGTGGCCAAGTAGAACAGGGCAATACAAAAGAGAATGTTTATCTACATTAAAGTCTTTATTGGGACTCTTTGGCTGAAAGTTCAAAACTCAGCCATGGTGAAGACTTCTGAAGAAGGTCATTTAAGACTTTTCTGTGGACCTGGTACAGAGGGGGAAAGACGGGGAAGTTGGGGCTGAGAGCACCTCCGAGGATCTGAGAATGAGGGAAAAGAGAGATGTAAAAGAATAATGCGAAAGGGTATTTGGAATTTCCTAGCAGCAAACTTGAGCAGTAGATCAGGTAGAGCAGAGTGAAAGACGGGAGTGAGGATCCCAAAATCCTGTGAGGGACTTTAAATTTTAGTAACCTGTTTTCAGTGATGACAAAGCAACTTTAAAGGTCAATTATATTACATCTTGGATAAGGGTCTCAGGGCTCTCCTCAGCTCGTTTGAGCATTGGGTTAGCTGGTAAGAGGACCTGGTGGGACCCGGTGAGGACACTGACAGGAGATGAGAGGAATGAGTCGGTGGTGCGGTACCTATGTACCTGCTACCTCAGCAAGGGGGCTATGGTCAGAGAACTGGTGGAGCTTTGGGTTTCTGATCTAGTTATTGGAGGGAAGAAATCAAGTTGCTGAGATGGGAGTGACAGCAGAGGGTCTGGAGCAGAAGGCTGAGGATAATGATCTATTGGAGAAGCTTAGTTCAGGATGTGAGTGAAGGAGGGAAAAGGCTTCCACATAGGGGAATTTCCTTTCACTCTTTTGAGCACTTGCAGAAGTCAAAAAGGTCATGCAAAATTTGAGGATCTAGAGACCCCTCTGGGTGCCATAGTTTTTGGTTGTCTAATTGGTAATGTGGCCAATGCTGTGTACTGAATTTGATGAAGAATTGGGGTTCCATCAGGCAGCCCCTGTATGCACACATTCCCATGACATACAGAAAAAGTCGGCTTTTCCCCCACACAGCCATTACTCTTTGTGGCTTTGATAGTCTGCCAGGCAAACTTAGTAATCTAGACTAGCCAACCTGCATCTGGCTTGCGTGTCCCTACATCCATAATGTTTGTTTCCATTATCTATGGTACAGAAGGGATTTAATGGTATTTTAGTGGGATCCTCTTCATCAGGGATATCACAATAGGAAATACCTATAGCCAGCTAACAAATGTCTGGGTGGAGAGATGGCCACCAGGTCCCTAAGGGGGCTGTATGCGAGATAGACCATACTTCTTTTCCAGTAGGATTTGTGATCAGCCATCACTGCTTAATGGGCTGATGAGGGTTAGGACTACTTGTAGCCAAGGGGAGAGTATATAACCTTATTCACATTGCGAATACACAATTTGAAACTGTTATCAGTCTTTTTCAGTTTCCAGAAAGATTCTGTACAGGGAGCAGGCTTGAGATGAGAGCCATGGATCCTGGAAGTGATTCTGTTTACGTTTACCACTGTAGGTGTTATAATAGCACCTGGTATGGTCCTTTTCAGCGGGGTACCAGGGATGACACCTGATATCATCTTACATAGATGAAATCTCTTACTTGATATGGATGTGGAATCCCCTGGTTCCCAGTTGGGTAGGCAGTGGCCAGCTGTTTTCACAGGTATTACTGAGTTCTTTCAAGATATTTAAGTCTGTCAAGCAAGGGGGTGTGGAAAGGATCTTTAGGTCTTACAGTTGGGCTTAGGTCCCCTACTGGAGCAGGGCCACCATAAAGAATTTCACACGTGGTAAGGTTACTCAAAGAAACAAAGGGATTTTTTCTTGCATGAAACATTGCATAAGGCAGGAGCATAGTCCAATCCTATGCTGGTCTCTAAGCTTAATTTCGTTAAGGTCTCTTTAATGGTTCTATTCATTCTTTCTACTTGTCTTGAACTCTGTGGTCTATAAGCACAATTTAACTTCCAATTAATCCCCAGGTTCCTGGCTAACCCCTGACTTACCTGGGCCATGAACATCGGTCCATTGTCAGATCCTATTACCGGCTTAGCTTCCTCCAATGGTAGAGAGGCTTAGTCAGCAGCAGCGGAATCACTTAGAGTGTGTTGTGTGTTAAGGGACGAGGGCAGGGGATAAGGAGGGGGAGAAGAGTCCAGTAGAGTCAAATCTGTGACTCAGGGAGAACAGAGGGTGGAGGAGGAGGAGGTTGAGAGGGTTTGAGAGATCATGGGGGAAGGAGTAGGAGCAGAGGTAGGGGCAAGGAAAGGCTTCACCCATGGAGGAGGAGATTTGCAGAGGTCCTGCCAAGTTAAGATATATGGCTGTTGATCCGGATGGCTATGTGGCGCTGGCTGAAAGACAATACCTCTGACTTTTTAAATTAGTGGGAAGTAGAAAGATCCTTCTAGGGGCCATACGACTCCAAAGATGGGCCATTCTGAGCCACAGAGATTCTGCCAGGTCCAGCGTTTTACTAAAAAAAGAAAGATTCTGAGCCCTTAAGCGGACTTTGGTCCAGTGATCAAGGGTCAGGGACAGAGGCATTGACGTGCTCTGTTCCATAATGAAAGTTCCACAAACAGTAAAAGCAAGGACACACGACACAGATAAGACAAGACCATAAAGACAGGCAATGAACGTCCAACACTGAGACCAGGAATGAGTAGCCGGCAAAACCCAATGGTATGGCAACAACGAATCTAAAAGAAAATATCACTGAGTCGAGAAGACTATTGTTCCTTGATTTCCCGAGTTCTCTGCGGGGTCCTCCAGAGAGGTGCCCTTTGTCTCTGTGACACGTCTCTCAGCCACCGTCGGAGAGAGCCCAGGCTCTTCATCGCCAGCAATTTTGCCAAGCCCTAACAAGAAACCTGAAACCGGAAAGAGGCGCCTTACTTGCTCCAAGAGGAGCCCGTTGGGGTCTCTCGTCCGCCACTGCTGGAACTCGGTGGAACCTCAATATGTAAAGGTCAGGCGAGTGTCAGAGGAAGATACTATCAAGAGACTGTCTCATGCAACAGCAAAGGGTTTATTTGTGGTCCAGCATGCTGGAGCTCAGAGCTAAATTAAATAGAGCAGAGACCTCTGAGAACAGCTTAAGCAGAGCTTATATACTTTCCTTGGAGAGGGAAGAGAGGGAAGTTTAGTGATGGGTAAGGGCGAGTGGGCGGTTTGCATGACACCGAGTGAGGGAGTACATTCTGTAGTTCGGCTGTTGGGAACAGTACATTCTAGAACAAGATTAGCAAACATTTCTCAAGATTTCAAAAGTGTTTTGTTAAGCATACAGATAAACAGGAAGTGACAAGTACCTATTTTATTAATTTTATTAACCTTTCACTACCGACTATGCCTTTTTGACTTGATGTTCCTTCTACATTAATTCATGCAACGTACAAGGTGCTATGCCATTGTATATCGATTTATCTGAGACAACTCTGCAGAACGTAATTCAACACCACGTATCCCTATCAAGGGCCCAATGCCCTTCTGGGCTTCAAATCAGATTTCTTTTTTCATACATATATTTCACCTATATATTCTTCTACACATAGCAAGTTCTCAATACGATCATTCATCCAGCAAAATGATTTCTAACCCAAATCGATCATGTTTTTATCCATAACCGGACACTGTTCCCTCAATCTAACTTTACAGAAGAGCAGGGAAGGAGTTGATATTACAATACAGAAATGTAGAAAAACTTCCACCTGCTGAGAACCTCAAAGGTCCATGCAGAAATGATCCCTGGAGAAGATGTAGGAAGCAATAAAGGACCTGAGAGACCAAAAGTCATCTTTCATGGCAAACAACCCGGTCAGGATAAAAGGTTGTGTCTGAATCAGATTTTTTTTAATGTAGAGATCATGGACCAAACCAGGCCTGTGTGGAGATCTATTCCTGGGTGCCTTTGGTTGATATACCATTCTAACTTATGAAAATGTCACAGGAAGTAGGGGCAGCCTCAATCTCTTGGGACCCTTGGAAGCAACAGTTAGGACAAAGTGGCTGCCAAGACAGTGCCCTCATTCAGTTCAGGAAGGAAGTGACCTCACCTCACTTTCTTGGTGATGGAACTCTCTGAACGTGGGATCCAGGAAGCCAGGCACACAGAGCCAATCCAAGTCCCAGTCCCAGTGGTCTCACTTGTTTGGATTTACCAAGGACAGGGTCAGTATTTTTTGGTACCTACAGATGTGACGAAGGCCAAATGCCAGGAAAGCTCGGATGCAGGGCTTTTCATGAGAAAGCAGGTAGTAGCTCACCGTTGGCTCCTAAGAAGTTCACAGAGTTGGCCAAGGAGACAAGATCTGAGACAGGAAAGGCCATTTTGGGGGAACATATTATGGCCCACAAGTCAGAGGACACTCTGGATAGTCACAGACCTACTTAGGGGAAGGAGGTGCCTTTGTGGGTGTGGTTGTGGGTTTGTGGTTTTGTCTCATTTTCTGAGAATAGGTAGGACAGTCGGTTTGTTTCATTTGAAGTGGACTGTTTCTAGTAAGTCTTTTCACAGGGCGAGTGTTTCTATGTCTGTGTATTCCACTGTTTCCGTGGTTGTAGACATTAGAAAAGAGAATTCATCAATGGATATGTCGTGTCTAGTAGAAAGCTTCTCAGCATTCATATTGCCCCGTTTTTGAATGGACTGTAGCTTGCCTTATCGATGAGCAACACCTGCTACCTTCCTAAGTTTCTATTTTCGTCCTGAATTCCGGCCAATCTCAAGAATAGGCCCATGGTTTTGTGTCCAAGATATGTACCACCTCCAAGCTCTGTGACATGGCCATGTACTGGTTAGCTGTAGGTGATGGCGAGCATCTCAGAAAACTCAGATATCAGTGTGACCAGGAAAGTCTCAGAGGAGAAATCCTGCTTTGGGCCTTTTGCTTACCTATTGTTCTGTTGCCCTGAATGTCAGGAAGGTCTTTGCCTCAGGCCACCCCTTTGTGAAGCCTGAAGAAAACAGTTTTCAAATGGAAATGAATGGGCATATCTGTGTCACTTTCCTTAATTGCTTTGGAAAGGGATGTGTCTGAATCAGGCCCTTGGCCCTGTGTGTGGCTGTGGCTTAGATTCTCAGCATCTGATGGATCTAAAGAAAGTTACCATGTGTGCATCCAAAAGAAAATTTGCCAAAAGCACAATTATTGGGATGAAGTCTCTCGACTTCCTCTGTAAGGTTCCTGACCTCCATCAAGTGAGAATGGGATCCTTTGGGTCAAAAGAGTTCTACAAAACCTGCAGAGGCTAGCCCATTGTGCTTGGGTTTTCTCATGACTAAAATTCACATAAAGAATCTAAACCCCACAGACAGTAGTCTTCAAATTGGAGCGGTATTAATGGCAGGCCTATTTGATCACTTTTGGTTCACAGGATGGGTGTCCAGGCCACCTTGACTTTAGGCAAATGAGGGGCAAAGGAGCTTATTTGGGACACTGTCTTGGTCTGCGCCCCTCATGGAAACCACCAGCCAGATTATTATGAGTGTCTATATGAAAGAAGATGAGGGCCATATGGGAGGGTTCTTGTTTTAATTGTGGTAATTTGTGTGGTAGTTGGAAGAGATGACTGGGTCCACCAGGGCTTGAACTCTGGTGTGATTCCCCTTAGAGACTGAGTTCTGGAACTGACCTCAGAGAAGTATTGCCATGAATAGTGTTGGGATTTTAGGAGACCACGCATGAGAATCGGTTTTGGAAACTGAGATCTAGGCCCAGGATGGCTTTCCACAGAGCTCAGGGATTCTGAGCCAGGATATCACATGATTTAATTCTTAAAGACTTGGTAGCCATAGTTGAGAGTCCAAACACACATGGACCTCACATTGTATACCTCAATGGGCCTGGATTCATGTGTCCTTTTGGCCACTCTTGGGAAGGCTTTCCTGTGAGTGTTCTCCAGAGCTTTCATTGAAATGAGCTTCCTCACCATTTAATGGTTCCTGAATTAAATGAAACACACAGTGCCTCCAACTTCATCCTTGAAAAATGACTAGATTAATACCATGAAATTTTTGAAATCCCCATGACCAGGTGGCACTGGATAACCTTTAGATATCCTGCTGCTGATCATGAGTATAACAAATAGTGCCTTGATTGACTGAGTTTCGTGAAAATGGTGTAGAACAGAAATGCCAGTAAGTTGGAGCCTGCTGGGTAGTGGGTGTAGAGCAGTGGACTGTAGGTGTGTAAATAAATATTTTTGGTAGGACCACCTGGATCTTCCATTGGCTTCCAAAACTTGCGACTGACATGGTGCAGGCAGCAGACCTTTATATGTAAAGGCATCTTGTTATATGTAGAGGTTTCAGGGCAATGTTCAGAATCAGGTTGCTATAGTCAAGGGGAAAGCTATGTGGGATAGAAGCCTGGTTCGTACATTCTCTTTCCGACCCTGATCAACCACACATGACAGAACTCCCTCCAGCATTGTGTCCCAGTTGAACATATTGTATTTCGTGAAGCAAATACCAAATTCCCAGTGCAGCAGTAAGAAACACCCTGAAAAGTGGAGGATGACCAAATGGCTTCACAGACCACACGGGAAGACACTTAGCTCCCAGTGGCAACAGTTTACCTACAAAGGGAGAATTCAGACCTGCTGCCTCATGTTCATTACAAAATAAACAACCATGTCCTCCAGGTCACATAGATGCAGACCCAGATTTTTGGTGTCACTATAAACGAAGCTAAATCTCCTGACAATTACATATATTTCTTTTTCTTTTTTTAATTAATTTTCATTGTAGGTTGTTCAAAACATTACATACTTCTTGATATATCATATTTCACACTTTGATTCAAGTGGGATATGAGCTCCCATTTTTATTCCATATACAGATTGCAGAATCACATCAGTTGCAGAACCATTGATTTACATATTGCCATACATATATTTTTTGTGCCTAACCTCAGAGGAAGTTTCTCAATAAGTCTTTAGGTCAGCACAGCTCCATGTTTCTGGAGTGTTTACCCTCTCCCATACTTTTGTAAACTCTTTTACCACCTCCAGTGTTGTGAACTCCTGAGCATTTTTTATTCCACATATGTATTCACAGGTTTTCTAACTCCTCTCCTCTAATTGTGTCTTACTTTTAGCGATGGTTATGTCAAGGCATTGTTCTGGATAAGAGAGGGATGATTTTTGTGTATCACATGTTTGCATACACATTAGATTCATTTTCCTATTTTTCATTTGAAATACTGAATCC
>NW_027517732.1:0-40151 GCF_048772815.1 Callospermophilus lateralis
TACACAAATCCCACTTGGCTCACCAAATTTTGTTCTTCTAGGTTGAAGCGTTCCTCTACAGTAGCAGTTTTTATATTTAGGTTTCTCTCTGTTTTCCTCCTATATAGATAGATGAATTTGGAACTCTAAATCCAACATGGTTTGTAGTAGCTCTTTGAAACTTGACAAAATAAAGGAGTTCTCAGATTTGTCTCTATGGTTGTTTCCTCTTCAAGTAGCCCCAGGGCACAGACTGTGGAAAAGCACTTTCATTGAGAGGGGTTCCCAAGCTTCTAAGAAATAACGCGTTTCCGAAATACCAGCAAATATTTTTTCACCCAATCTTGATGATACTTGGTGGTCATGATCAGTACACAAATCCCACTTGGCTCACCAAATTTTGTTTTTCTAGGTTGAAGCGTTCGTCTCCAGTAGCAGTTTTTACATTTAGGTTTCACTCTGTTCTCTCATATATAGATAGATGAATTTGGAACTCTAAATCCAACATGGTTTGTAGTAGCTCTTTGAAACTTGACAAAATAAAGGAGTTCTCAGTTTTGTCTTAATGGATTGTTTCCTCTTCAAGTAGCCCTATGCACAGACTGTGTAAAGTACTTTCATTGAGATGGGTTGCCAAGCTTCTAAGAAATAACGCGTTTCCGAAATACCAGCAAATATTTTTTCACACAATCTTGTTGATACTTGGTGGTAATGATCAGTACACAAATCCCACTTGGCTCACCAAATTTTGTTCTTCTAGGTTGAAGCGTTCGTCTACAGTAGCAGTTTTTATATTTAGGGTTCCCTCTGATCTCTCCTATATAGAAAGATGAATTTGGAACTCTAAATCCAACATGGTTTGTAGTAGCTCTTTGAAACTTGACACAATAAAGGAGTTCTCAGTTTTGTCGCTATGGTTTGTTTCCTCTTCAAGTAGCCCCAGGCACAGACTGTGGAAAAGCACTTTCATTGAGAGGGGTTCCCAAGCTTCTAAGAAATAACGAGTTTCCGAAATACCAGCAAATATTTTTTCACCCAATCTTGATGATACTTGGTGGTCATGATCAGTACACAAATCCCACTTGGCTCACCAAATTTTGTTCTTCTAGGTTGAAGCGTTCGTCTCCAGTAGCAGTTTTTACATTTAGGTTTCACTCTGTTCTCTCATATATAGAAAGATGAATTTGGAACTCTAAATCCAACATGGTTTGTAGTAGCTCTTTGAAACTTGACAAAATAAAGGAGTTCTCAGTTTTGTCGCTATGGTTTGTTTCCTCTTCAAGTAGCCCCAGGCACAGACTGTGGAAAAGCACTTTCATTGAGAGGGGTTGCCAAGCTTCTAAGAAATAACGAGTTTCCGAAATACCAGCAAATATTTTTTCACCCAATCTTGATGATACTTGGTGGTCATGATCAGTACACAAATCCCACTTGGCTCACCAAATTTTGTTCTTCTAGGTTGAAGCGTTCGTCTCCAGTAGCAGTTTTTATATTTAGGTTTCACTCTGTTCTCTCATATATAGATAGATGAATTTGGAACTCTAAATACAACATGGTTTGTAGTAGCTCTTTGAAACTTGACAATATAAAGGAGTTCTCACTTTTGTCTCTATGGTTTGTTTCCTCTTCAAGTAGCCCTTGGCACAGACTGTGGAAAAGCACTTTCATTGAGATGTGTTGCCAAGCTTCTAAGAAATAACGAATTTCCGAAATACCAGCAAATATTTTTTCACACAGTCTTGTTGATACTTGGTGGTAATGATCAGTACACAAATCCCACTTGGCTCACCAAATTTTGTTCTTCTAGGTTGAAGCGTTCGTCTACAGTAGCAGTTTTTATATTTAGGTTTCTCTCTGTTCTCTCCTATATATCTAGATGAATTTGGAACTCTAAATCCAACATGGTTGTAGTAGCTCTTTGAAACTTGAAAAAATAAAGGAGGTCTCAGATTTGTCTCTATGGTTTGTTTCCTCTTCAAGTAGCCCTAGGCACAGACTGTGGAAAAGCACTTTCATTGAGAGGGGTTGCCAAGCTTCTAAGAAATAACGAGTTTCCGAAATACCAGCAAATATTTTTACATCCAATCTTGATGATACTTTGTGGTAATGATCAGTACTCAAATCCCACTTGGCTCACCAAATTTTGTTCTTCTAGGTTGAAGCGTTCGTGTACAGTAGCAGTTTTTATATTTAGGTTTCCCTCTGTTCTCTCCTATATAGATAGATGAATTTGGAACTCTAAATCCAACATGGTTTATAGTAGCTCTTTGAAACTTTACAAAAAAAAGGAAATCTCAGTTTTGTCTCTATGGTTTGTTTCCTTCTTAAAGTAGCCCTAGGCACAGACTGTGGAAAGCACTTTCATTGAGATGGGTTGCCAAGCTTCTAAGAAATAACGAGTTTCCGATATACCAGCAAATATTTTTTCACCCAATCTTGATGATACTTGGTGGTCATGATCAGTACACAAATCCCCACTTGGCTCACCAAATTTTGTTCTTCTAGGTTGAAGCGTTCGTCTACAGTAGCAGTTTTTATATTTAGGTTTCCCTCTGTTCTCTCCTACATAGATAGATGAATTTGGAACTCTAAATCCAACATGGTTTGTAGTAGCTCTTTGAAACTTGACAAAATAAAGGAGTTCTCAGTTTTGTCTCTATGGTTTGTTTCCTCTTCAAGTAGCCCTAGGCACAGACTGTGGAAAAGCACTTTCATTGAGAGGGGTTGCCAAGCTTGTAAGAAAAAACGAGTTTCCGAAATACCAGCAAATATTTTTTCACCCAATCTTGATGATACTTGGTGGTAATGATCAGTACACAAATCCCACTTGGCTCACCAAATTTTGTTCTTCTAGGTTGAAGCGTTCGTCTACAGTAGCAGTTTTATATTTAGGGTTCCCTCTGTTCTCTCCTATATAGAAAGATAAATTTGGAACTCTAAATCCAACATGGTTTGTAGTAGCTCTTTGAAACTTGACAAAATAAAGGAGTTCTCAGTTTTGTCGCTATGGTTTGTTTCCTCTTCAAGTAGCCCCAGGCACAGACTGTGGAAAAGCACTTTCATTGAGAGGGGTTCCCAAGCTTCTAAGAAATAACGAGTTTCCGAAATACCAGCAAATATTTTTTCACCCAATCTTGATGATACTTGGTGGTCATGATCAGTACACAAATCCCACTTGGCTCACAAAGTTTTGTTCTTCTAGGTTAAAGCGTTCGTGTACAGTAGCAGTTTTTATATTTAGGTTTCCCTCTGTTCTCTCCTATATAGATAGATGAATTTGGAACTCTAAATCCATCATGGTTTGTAGTAGCTCCTTGAAACTTGACAAAATAAAGGAGTTCTCAGATTTGTCTTTATGGTTTGTTTCCTCTTCATGTAGCCCTAGGCACAGACTGTGGAAAAGCACGTTCATTGAGAGGGGTTGCCAAGCTTCTAAGAAATAACGAGTTTCCGAAATACCAGCAAATATTTTTTCACCCAATCTTGATGATACTTGGTGGTAATGATCAGCACACAAATCCCACTTGGCTTACCAAATTTTGTTCTTCTAGGTTGAAGGGTTCGTCTACAGTAGCAGTTTTTATATTCAAGTTTCCCTCTGTTCTCTCCTATATAGATAGATGAATTTGGAACTCTAAATCCAACATGGTTTGTAGTAGCTCTTTGAAACTTGACAAAATAAAGGAGTTCTCAGATTTGTCTCTATGGTTTGTTTCCTCTTCAAGTAGCCCTAGGCACAGACTGTGGAAAAGCACTTTCATTGAGAGGGGTTGCCAAGCTTCTAAGAAATAACGAGTTTCCGAAATACCAGCGAATATTCTTTCACCCAATCTTGATGATACTTGTTGCTAATGATCAGTACACAAATCCCACTTGGCTCACCAAATTTTGTTCTTATAGGTTGAAGCGTTCGTCTACAGTAGCAGTTTTTATATTTAGGTTTCCCTCTGTTCTCTCCTATATAGAAAGATGAATTTGGAACTCTAAATCCAACATGGTTTGTAGTAGCTCTTTGAAACTTGACAAAATAAAGGAGTTCTCAGTTTTGTCGCTATGGTTTGTTTCCTATTCAAGTAGCCCCAGGCACCGACTGTGGATAAGCACTTTCGTTGAGAGGGGTTCCCAAGCTTCTAAGAAATAACGAGTTTCCGAAATACCAGCAAATATTTTTTCACCCAATCTTGATGATACTTGGTGGTAATGATCAGTACACAAATCCCACTTGGCTCACCAAATTTTGTTCTTCTAGGTTGAAGCGTTCCTCTACAGTAGCAGTTTTTATATTTAGGTTTCTCTCTGTTTTCTCCTATATAGATAGATGAATTTGGAACTCTAAATCCAACATGGTTTGTAATAGCTCTTTGAAACTTGACAAAATAAAGGAGTTCTCAGTTTTGTCTCTATGGTTTGTTTCCTCTTCAAGTAGCCCTAGGCACAGACTGTGGAAAGCACTTTCATTGAGATGGGTTGCCAAGCTTCTAAGAAATAACGAGTTTCCGAAATACCAGCAAATATTTTTTCACACAATCTTGTTGATACTTGGTGGTAATGATCAGTATACAAATCCCACTTGGCTCACCAAATTTTGGTCTTCTAGGTTGAAGCGTTCGTCTACAGTAGCAGTTTTTATATTTAGGTTTCTCTCTGTTCTCTCCTATATAGATAGATTAATTTGGAACTCTAAATCCAACATGGTTTGTAGTAGCTCTTTGAAACTTGACAAAATAAAGGAGTTCTCAGATTTGTCTCTATGGTTGTTTCCTCTTCAAGTAGCCCCAGGCACAGACTGTGGAAAAGCACTTTCATTGAGAGGGGTTCCCAAGCTTCTAAGAAATAACGCGTTTCCGAAATACCAGCAAATATTTTTTCACCCAATCTTGATGATACTTGGTGGTCATGATCAGTACACAAATCCCACTTGGCTCACCAAATTTTGTTCTTCTAGGTTGAAGCGTTCGTCTCCAGTAGCAGTTTTTACATTTAGGTTTCACTCTGTTCTCTCATATATAGATAGATGAATTTGGAACTCTAAATCCAACATGGTTTGTAGTAGCTCTTTGAAACTTGACAAAATAAAGGAGTTCTCAGTTTTGTCTTAATGGATTGTTTCCTCTTCAAGTAGCCCTATGCACAGACTGTGTAAAGTACTTTCATTGAGATGGGTTGCCAAGCTTCTAAGAAATAACGCGTTTCCGAAATACCAGCAAATATTTTTTCACACAATCTTGTTGATACTTGGTGGTAATGATCAGTACACAAATCCCACTTGGCTCACCAAATTTTGTTCTTCTAGGTTGAAGCGTTCGTCTACAGTAGCAGTTTTTATATTTAGGGTTCCCTCTGTTCTCTCCTATATAGAAAGATGAATTTGGAACTCTAAATCCAACATGGTTTGTAGTAGCTCTTTGAAACTTGACAAAATAAAGGAGTTCTCAGTTTTGTCGCTATGGTTTGTTTCCTCTTCAAGTAGCCCCAGGCACAGACTGTGGAAAAGCACTTTCATTGAGAGGGGTTCCCAAGCTTCTAAGAAATAACGAGTTTCCGAAATACCAGCAAATATTTTTTCACCCAATCTTGATGATACTTGGTGGTCATGATCAGTACACAAATCCCACTTGGCTCACCAAATTTTGTTCTTCTAGGTTGAAGCGTTCGTCTCCAGTAGCAGTTTTTATATTTAGGTTACACTCTGTTCTCTCATATATAGATAGATGAATTTGGAACTCTAAATACAACATGGTTTGTAGTAGCTCTTTGAAACTTGACAAAATAAAGGAGTTCTCAGTTTTGTCTCTATGGATTGTTTCCTCTTCAAGTAGCCCCAGGCACAGACTGTGGAAAAGCACTTTCATTGAGAGGGGTTGCCAAGCTTCTAAGAAATAACGAGTTTCCGAAATACCAGCAAATATTTTTTCACCCAATCTTGATGATACTTGGTGGTAATGATCAGTACACAAATCCCACTTGGCTCACCAAATTTTGTTCTTCTAGGTTGAAGCGTTCGTCTACAGTAGCAGTTTTTATATTTAGGTTTCACTCTGTTCTCTCATATATAGATAGATGAATTTGGAACTCTAAATCCAACATGGTTTGTTGTAGCTCTTTGAAACTTGACAATATAAAGGAGTTCTCACTTTTGTCTCTATGGTTTGTTTCCTCTTCAAGTAGCCCTAGGCACAGACTGTGGAAAAGCACTTTCATTGAGATGTGTTGCCAAGCTTCTAAGAAATAACGAATTTCCGAAATACCAGCAAATATTTTTTCACACAGTCTTGTTGATACTTGGTGGTAATGATCAGTACACAAATCCCACTTGGCTCACCAAATTTTGTTCTTCTAGGTTGAAGCGTTCGTCTACAGTAGCAGTTTTTATATTTAGGTTTCTCTCTGTTCTCTCCTATATATCTAGATGAATTTGGAACTCTAAATCCAACATGGTTTGTAGTAGCTCTTTGAAACTTGAAAAAATAAAGGAGGTCTCAGATTTGTCTCTATGGTTTGTTTCCTCTTCAAGTAGCCCTAGGCACAGACTGTGGAAAAGCACTTTCATTGAGAGGGGTTGCCAAGCTTCTAAGAAATAACGAGTTTCCGAAATACCAGCAAATATTTTTACATCCAATCTTGATGATACTTTGTGGTAATGATCAGTACTCAAATCCCACTTGGCTCACCAAATTTTGTTCTTCTAGGTTGAAGCGTTCGTGTGCAGTAGCAGTTTTTATATTTAGGTTTCCCTCTGTTCTCTCCTACATAGATAGATGAATTTGGAACTCTAAATCCAACATGGTTTGTAGTAGCTCTTTGAAACTTGACAAAATAAAGGAGTTCTCAGTTTTGTCTCTATGGTTTGTTTCCTCTTCAAGTAGCCCTAGGCACAGACTGTGGAAAAGCACGTTCATTGAGAGGGGTTGCCAAGCTTCTAAGAAATAACGAGTTTCCGAAATACCAGCAAATATTTTATCACCCAATCTTGTTGATACTTGGTGGTAATGATCAGTACTCAAATCCCACTTGGCTCACCAAATTTTGTTCTTCTAGGTTGAAGCGTTCGTCTACAGTAGCAGTTTTTATATTTAGGTTTCCCTCTGTTCTCTCCTATATAGATAGATGAATTTGGAACGCTAAATCCAACATGGTTTGTAGTAGCTCTTTGAAACTTGACAAAATAAAGGAATTCTCAGTTTTGTCTCTATGGTTTGTTTCCTCTTAAATTAGCCCTAGGAGCAGACTGTGGAAAAGCACTTTCATTGAGATGGGTTGCCAAGCTTCTAAGAAATAACGAGTTTCCGAAACCAGCAAATATTTTTTCACCCAATCTTGATGATACTTGGTGGTCATGATCAGTACACAAATCCCACTTGGCTCACCAAATTTTGTTCTTCTAGGTTGAAGCGTTCGTCTACAGTAGCAGTTTTTATATTTAGGGTTCCCTCTGTTCCCTCCTATAGAGAAAGATGAATTTGGAACTCTAAATCCAACATGGTTTGTAGTAGCTCTTTGAAACTTGACAAAATAAAGGAGTTCTCAGTTTTGTCGCTATGGTTTTTTTCCTCTTCAAGTAGCCCCAGGCACAGACTGTGGAAAAGCACTTTCATTGAGAGGGGTTCCCAAGCTTCTAAGAAATAACGAGTTTCCGAAATACCAGCAAATATTTTTTCACCCAATCTTGATGATACTTGTTGGGAATGATCAGTACACAAATCCCACTTGGCTTACCAAATTTTATTCTTCTAGGTTGAAGCGTTCGTCTACAGTAGCAGTTTTTATATTTAGGTTTCACTCTGTTCTCTCATATATAGATAGATGAATTTGGAACTCTAAATCCAACATGGTTTGTAGTAGCTCCTTGAAACTTGACAATATAAAGGAGTTCTCAGTTTTGTCTCTATGGTTTGTTTCCTCTTCAAGTAGCCCTAGGCACAGACTGTGGAAAAGCACTCATTGAGATGTGTTGCCAAGCTTCTAAGAAATAACGAGTTTCCGAAATACCAGCATGTATTTTTTCACACAATCTTGTTGATACTTGGTGGTAATGATCAGTACACAAATCCCACTTGGCTCACCAAATTTTGTTCTTCTATGTTGAAGCGTTCGTCTACAGTAGCAGTTTTTATATTTAGGTTTCTCTCTGTTCTCTCCTATATAGATAGATGAATTTGGAACTCTAAATCCAACATGGTTTGTAGTAGCTCTTTGAAACTTGACAAAATAAATTAGGTCTCAGATGTCTCTATGGTTTGTTTCCTCTTCAAGTAGCCCTAGGCACAGACTGTGGAAAAGCACTTTCATTGAGAGGGGTTGCCAAGCTTCTAAGATATAACGAGTTTCCGAAATACCAGCAAATATTTTTTCACCCAATCTTGATGATACTTGGTGGTAATGATCAGTACTCAAATCCCACTTGGCTCACCAAATTTTGTTCTTCTAGGTTGAAGCGTTCGTCTACAGTAGCAGTTTTTATATTTAGGTTTCCCTCTGTTCTCTCCTATATAGATAGATGAATTTGGAACTCTAAATCCAACATGGTTTGTAGTAGCTCTTTGAAACCTGACAAAATAAAGAAGTTCTCAGTTTTGTCTCTATGGATTGTTTCCTCTTCAAGTAGCCCTAGGCACAGACTGTGGAAATTACTTTCATTGAGATGGGTTGCCAAGCCTTTAAGAAATAACGCGTTTCCGAAATACCAGCGAATATTTTTTCACCCAATCTTGATGATACTTGGTGGTCATGATCAGTACACAAATCTCACTTGGCTCACCAAATTTTGTTCTTCTAGGTTGAAGCGTTCGTCTACAGTAGCAGTTTTTATAATTAGGTTTCACTCTGTTCTCTAATATATAGATAGATGAATTTGGAACTCTAAATCCAACATGGTTTGTAGTAGCTCTTTGAAAATTGACAAAATAAAGGAGTTCTCAGTTTTGTCTCTATGGATTGTTTCCTCTTCAAGTAGCCCTAGGCACAGACTGTGGAAAGTACTTTCATTGAGATGGGTTGATAAGCTTCTAAGAAATAACGCGTTTCAGAAATACCAGCAAATATTTTTTCACACAATCTTGTTGATACTTGGTGGTAATGATCAGTACACAAATCACACTTGGCTCACCAAATTTAGTTCTTCTAGGTTGAAGCGTTCGTGTACAGTAGCAGTTTTTATATTTAGGTTTCCCTCTGTTCTCTCCTATATAGATAGATGAATTTGGAACTCTAAATCCAACATGGTTTGTAGTAGCTCTTTGAAACTTGACAAAATAAAGGAGTTCTCAGATTTGTCTCTATGGTTTGTTTCCTCTTCAAGTAGCCCTAGGCACAGACTGTGGAAAAGCACTTTCATTGAGAGGGGTTGCCAAGCTTCTAAGAAATAACGAGTTTCCGAAATACCAGCGAATATTTTTTCACCCAATCTTGATGATACTTGCTGCTAATGATCAGTACACAAATCCCACTTGGCTCACCAAATTTTGTTCTTCTAGGTTGAAGCGTTCGTCTACAGTAGCAGTTTTTATATTTAGGGTTCCCTCTGTTTCTCCTATATAGAAAGATGAATTTGGAACTCTAAATCCAACATGGTTTGTAGTAGCTCTTTGAAACTTGACAAAATAAAGGAGTTCTCAGTTTTGTCGCTATGGTTTGTTTCCTCTTCAATTAGCCCCAGGCACAGACTGTGGAAAAGCACTTTCATTGAGAGGGGTTCCAAAGCTTCTAAGAAATAACGAGTTTCCGAAATACCAGCAAATATTTTTTCACCCAATCTTGTTGATACTTGGTGGTAATGATCAGTACACAAATCCCACTTGGCTCACCAAATTTTATTCTTCTAGGTTGAAGCGTTCGTCTACAGTAGCAGTTTATATATTTAGGTTTCACTCTGTTCTCTCATATATAGATAGATGAATTTGGAACTCTAAATCCAACATGGTTTCTAGTAGCTCCTTGAAACTTGACAATATAAAGGAGTTCTCAGTTTTGTCTCTATGGTTTGTTTCCTCTTCAAGTAGCCCTAGGCACAGACTGTGGAAAAGCACTCATTGAGATGTGTTGCCAAGCTTCTAAGAAATAACGAGTTTCCAAAATACCAGCAAATATTTTTTCACACAATCTTGTTGATACTTGGTGGTAATGATCAGTACACAAATCCCACTTGGCTCACCAAATTTTGTTCTTCTAGGTTGGAGCGTTCGTCTACAGTAGCAGTTTTTATATTTAGGTTTCTCTCTGTTCTCTCCTATATAGATAGATGAATTTGGAACTCTAAATACAACATGGTTTGTAGTAGCTCTTTGAAACGTGACCAAATAAAGCAGTTCTCAGTTTTCTCTCCATGGATTGTTTCCTCTTCAAGTAGCCCTAGGCACAGACTTTGGAAATCACTTTCATTGAGATGGGTTGCCAAGCTTCTAAGAAATAACGCGTTTCCGAAATACCAGCAAATATTTTTTCACACAATCTTGTTGATACTTGGTGGTAATGATCAGTACACAAATCCCACTTGGCTCACCAAATTTAGTTCTTCTAGGTTGAAGCGTTCGTGTACAGTAGCAGTTTTTATATTTAGGTTTCCCTCTGTTCTCTCCTATATAGATAGATGAATTTGGAACTCTAAATCCAACATGGTTTGTAGTAGCTCTTTGAAACTTGACAAAATAAAGGAGTTCTCAGATTTGTCTCTATGGTTTGTTTCCTCATCAAGTAGCCCTAGGCACAGACTGTGGAAAAGCAATTTCATTGAGAGGGGTTACCAAGCTTCTAAGAAATAACGCGTTTCCGAAATACCAGCAAATATTTTTTCACCCAATCTTGATGATACTTGGTGGTCATGATCAGTACACAAATCCCACTTGGCTCACCAAATTTTGTTCTTCTAGGTTGAAGCGTTCGTCCACCGTAGCAGTTTTTATATTTAGCGTTCCCTCTCTTCTCTCCTATATAGAAAGATGAATTTGGAACTCTACATCCAACAAGGTTTGTAGTAGCTCTTTGAAACTTGACAAAATAAAGGAGTTCTCAGTTTTGTCGCTATGGTTTGTTTCCTCTTCAAGTAGCCCCAGGCAGAGACTGTGGAAAAGCACTTTCATTGAGAGGGGTTCCCAAGCTTCTAAGAAATAACGAGTTTCCGAAATACCAGCAAATATTTTTTCACACAATCTTGATGATACTTGGTGGTAATGATCAGTACACAAATCCCACTTGGCTCACCAATTTTTGTTCTTCTAGGTTGAAGCGTTCGTCTACAGTAGCAGTTTTTATATTTAGGTTTCCCTCTGTTCTCTCCCATATACATAGATGAATTTGGAACTCTAAATCCAACATGGTTTGTAGTAGCTCTTTGAAACTTGACAAAATAAAGGAGTTCTCAGTTTTGTCTCTATGGTTTGCTTCCTTTTCAAGTAGCCCTAGGCACAGACTGTGGAAAGCACTTTCATTGAGAGGGGTTGCCAAGCTTCTACGAAATAACGAGTTTCCGAAATACCAGCAAATATTCTTTTACCCAATCTTGATAATAATTGGTGGTAATGATCAGTACACAAATCCCACTTGGCTCACCAAATTTTGTTCTTCTAGGTTGAAGCGTTCGTCTACAGTAGCAGTTTTTATATTTAGGTTTCCCTCTGTTCTCTCCCATATAGATAGATGAATTTGGAACTCTAAATCCAACATGGTTTGTAGTAGCTCTTTGAAACTTGACAAAACAAAGGAGTTCTCAGTTTTGTTACTATGGTTTGTGTCCTCTTCAAGTAGCCCTAGGCACAGACTGTGGAAAGCACTTTCATTGAGAGGGGTTGCCAAGTTTACGAAATAACGAATTTCCGAAATACCAGCAAATATTTTTTCACCCAATCTTGATGATACTTAGTGCTAATGATCAGTACCCAAATCCCACTTGGCTCACCAAATTTTGTTCTTCTAGGTTGAAGCGTTCGTCTACAGTAGCAGTTTTTATATTTAGGTTTCCCTCTGTTCTCTCCTATATAGAAAGATTAATTTGGAACTCTAAATCCAAAATGGTTTGTAGTAGCTCTTTGAAACTTGACAAAATAACGGAGTTCTCAGTTTTGTCGCTATGGTTTGTTTCCTCTTCAAGTAGCCCTAGGCACAGACTGTGGAAAAGCACTTTAATTGAGAGTGGTTCCCAAGCTTCTAAGAAATCACGAGTTTCCGAAATACCAGCAAATATTTGTTCACCCAATCTTGATGATACTTGGTGCTAATGATCAGTACACAAATCCCACTTGGCTCACCAAATTTTGTTCTTCTAGGTTGAAGCGTTCGTCTACAGTAGCAGTTTTTATATTTAGGTTTCCCTCTGTTCTCTCCTATATAGAAAGATGAATTTGGAACTCTAAATCCAACATGGTTTGTAGTAGCTCTTTGAAACTTGACAAAATAACGGAGTTCTCAGTTTTGTCTCTATGGTTTGTTTCCTCTTCAAGTAGCCCTAGGCACAGACTGTGGAAAGCACTTTCATTGAGATGGGTTGCCAAGCTTCTAAGAAATAACGAGTTTCCGAAATACCAGCAAATATTTTTTCACCCAATCTTGATGATACTTGGTGGTAATGATCAGTACACAAATCCCACTTGGCTCACCAAATTTTGTTCTTCTAGGTTGAAGCGTTCGTGTACAGTAGCAGTTTTTATATTTAGGTTTCCCTCTGTTCTCTCCTATACAGATAGATGAATTTGGAACTCTAAATCCAACATGGTTTGTAGTAGCTCTTTGAAACTTGACAAAAAAAAGGAGTTCTCAGTTTTGTCGCTATGGTTTGTTTCCTCTTCAAGTAGCCCTAGGCACAGACTGTGGAAAAGCACTTTCATTGAGAGGGGTTCCCAAGCTTCTAAGAAATAACGAGTTTCCGAAATACCAGCAAATATTTTTTCAACCAATCTTGATGATACTTGTTGCTAATGATCAGTACACAAATCCCACTTGGCTCACCAAATTTTGTTCTTCTAGGTTGAAGCGTTCATGTACAGTAGCAGTTTTTATTTTTAGGTTTCCCTCTGTTCTCTCCTATACAGATAGATGAATTTGGAACTCTAAATCCAACATGGTTTGTCGTAGCTCTTTGAAACTTGACAAAATAAATGAGTTCTCAGTTTTGTCTCTATGGTTTGTTTCCTGTTCAAGTAGCCCTAGGCACAGACTCTGGAAAAGCACTTTCAATGAGAGAGGTTGCCAAGCTTCTAAGAAATTATTAGTTTCCGAAATACCAGCAAATATTTGTTCACCCAATCTTGATGATACTTAGTGCTAATGATCAGTACACAAATCCCACTTGGCTCACCAAATTTTGTTCTTCTAGGTTGAAGCGTTCGTCTACAGTAGCAGTTTTTATATTTAGGTTTCCCTCTGTTCTCTCCTATATAGAAAGATGAATTTGGAACTCTAAATCCAACAAGTTTGTAGTAGCTCTTTGAAACTTGACAAAATAAAGGAGTTCTCAGATTTGTCTCTATGGTTTGTTTCCTCTTCAAGTAGCCCTAGGCACAGACTGTGGAAAAGCAATTTCATTGAGAGGGGTTGCCAAGCTTCTAAGAAATAACGATTTTCCGAAATACCACCAAATATTTTTTCACCCAATCTTGATGATACTTTTTGGTATTGATCAGTACACAAATCCCACTTGGCTCACCAAATTTTGTTCTTCTAGGTTGAAGCGTTCGTGTACAGTAGCAGTTTTTATATTTAGGTTTCCCTCTGTTCTCTCCTATACAGATAGATGAATTTGGAACTCTAAATCCAACATGGTTTGTAGTAGCTCTTTGAAACTTGACAAAAAAAAGGAGTTCTCAGTTTTTTCGCTATGGTTTGTTTCCTCTTCAAGTAGCCCTAGGCACAGACTGTGGAAAAGCACTTTCATTGAGAGGGGTTCCCAAGCTTCTAAGAAATAACGGGTTTCCGAAATACCAGCAAATATTTTTTCACCGAATCTTGATGATACTTGGTGGTAATGATCAGTACACAAATCCCACTTGGCTCACCAAATTTTGTTCTTCTATGTTGAAGTGTTCGTCTACAGTAGCAGTTTTTATATTTAGGTTTCTCTCTGTTCTCTCCTATATAGATAGATGAATTTGGAACTCTAAATCCAACATGGTTTGTAGTAGCTCTTTGAAACTTGTCAAAATAAAGGAGTTCTCAGATTTGTCTCTATGGTTTGTTTCCTCTTCAAGTAGCCCTAGGCACAGACTGTGGAAAAGCACTTTCATTGAGAGGGGTTGCCAAGCTTCTAAGAAATAACGAGTTTCCGAAATACCAGCAAATATTTTTTCACCCAATCTTGATGATACTTGTTGCTAATGATCAGTACACAAATCCCACTTGGCTCACCAAATTTTGTTCTTCTAGGTTGAAGCGTTCATGTACAGTAGCAGTTTTTATTTTTAGGTTTCCCTCTGTTCTCTCCTATACAGATAGATGAATTTGGAACTCTAAATCCAACATGGTTTGTCGTAGCTCTTTGAAATTTGACAAAATAAATGAGTTCTCAGTTTTGTCTCTATGGTTTGTTTCCTGTTCAAGTAGCCCTAGGCACAGACTCCGGAAAAGCACTTTCATTGAGAGAGGTTGCCAAGCTTCTAAGAAATTATTAGTTTCCGAAATACCAGCAAATATTTGTTCACCCAATCTTGATGATACTTAGTGCTAATGATCAGTACACAAATCCCACTTGGCTCACCAAATTTTGATCTTCTAGGTTGAAGCGTTCGTCTACAGTAGCAGTTTTTATATTTAGGTTTCCCTCTGCTCTCTCCTATATAGAAAGATGAATTTGGAACTCTAAATCCAACAAGTTTGTAGTAGCTCTTTGAAACTTGACAAAATAAAGGAGTTCTCAGTTTTGTCGCTATGGTTTGTTTCCTCTTCAAGTAGCCCTAGGCACAGACTGTGGAAAAGCACTTTCATTGAGATGGGTTGCCAAGCTTCTAAGAAATCACGAGTTTCCGAAATACCAGCAAATATTTTTTCACCCAATCTTGATGATACTTGGTGGTAATGATCAGTACACAAATTCCACTTCTCTCACCAAATTTTGTTCTTCTAGTTTGAAGCGTTCGTCTACAGTAGCAGTTTTTATATTTAGGTTTCACTCTGTTCTCTCCTATATAGATAGATGAATTTGGAACTCTAAATCCAACATGGTTTGTAGTAGCTCTTTGAAACTTGACAAAATAAAAGAGTTCTCAGTTTTGTCTCTATGGTTTGTTTCCTCTTCAAGTAGCCCTAGGCACAGACTGTGGAAGGCACTTTCATTGAGATGGGTTGCCAAGCTTCAAGAAATAACGAGTTTCCGAAATACCAGCAAATATTTTTTCACACAATCTTTTTGATACTTGGTGGTAATGATCAGTACGCAAATCCCACTTGGCTCACCAAATTTTGTTCTTCTAGGTTGAAGCATTCATCTACAGTAGCAGTTTTTATATTTAGGTTTCTCTCTGTTCTCTCCTTTATAGATAGATGAATTTGGAACTCTAAATCCAACATGGTTTGTAGTAGCTCTTTGAAATTGACAAAATAAAGGAGTTCTCAGATTTGTCTATATGGTTTGTTTCCTCTTCAAGTAGTCCTAGGCACAGACTGTGGAAAAGCACTTTCATTGAGAGGGGTTGCCAAGCTTCTAAGAAATTATTAGTTTCCGAAATACCAGCAAATATTTGTTCACCCAATCTTGATGATACTTCGTGCTAATGATCAGTACACAAATCCCACTTGGCTCACCAAATTTTGTTCTTCTAGGTTGAAGCGTTCGTCTACAGTAGCAGTTTTTATATTTAGGTTTCCCTCTGTTCTCTCCTATATAGAAAGATGAATTTGGAACTCTAAATCCAACATGGTTTTTAGTAGCTCTTTGAAACTTGACAAAATAAAGGAGTTCTCAGATTTGTCTCTATGGATTGTTTCCTCTTCAAGTATCCCTAGTCACAGACTGTGGAAAGTACTTTCATTGAGATGGGTTGCCAAGCTTCTAAGAAATAACGAGTTTCCGAAATACCAGCGAATATTTTTTCACCCAATCTTGATGACACTTGTTGCTAATGATCAGTACACAAATCCAACTTGGCTCACCAAATTTTGTTCTTCTAGGTTGAAGCGTTCGTCTACAGTAGCAGTTTTTATAATTAGGTTTCACTCTGTTCTCTCATATATAGATAGATGAATTTGGAACCCTAAATCCAACATGGTTTGTAGTAGCTCTTTGAAACTTGACAAAATAAAGGAGTTCTCAGTTTTGTCTCTATGGATTGTTTCCTCTTCAAGTAGCCCTAGGCACAGACTGTGGAAAGTACTTTCATTGAGATGGGTTGCCAAGCTTCTAAGAAATAACGGGTTTCCGAAATAACAGCAAATATTTTTTCACACAATCTTGTTGATACTTGGTGGTAATGATCAGTACACAAATCCCACTTGGCTCACCAAATTTAGTTCTTCTAGGTTGAAGCGTTCGTGTACAGTAGCAGTTTTTATATTTAGGTTTCCCTCTGTTCTCTCCTATATAGATAGATGAATTTGGAACTCTAAATCCAACATGGTTTGTAGTAGCTCTCTGAAACTTGACAAAATAAAGGAGTTCTCAGATTTGTCTCTATGGTTTGTTTCCTCTTCAAGTAGCCCTAGGCACAGACTGTGGAAAAGCACTTTCATTGAGAGGGGTTGCCAAGCTTCTAAGAAATAACGAGTTTCCGAAATACCAGCGAATATTTTTTCACCCAATCTTGATGATACTTGCTGCTAATGATCAGTACACAAATCCCACTTGGCTCACCAAATTTTGTTCTTCTAGGTTGAAGCGTTCGTTTACAGTAGCAGTTTTTATATTTAGGGTTCCCTCTGTTCTCTCCTATATAGAAAGATGAATTTGGAACTCTAAATCCAACATGGTTTGTAGTAGCTCTTTGAAACTTGACAAAATAAAGGAGTTCTCAGTTTTGTCGCTATGGTTTGTTTCCTCTTCAAGTAGCCCCAGGCACAGACTGTGGAAAAGCACTTTCATTGAGAGGGGTTCCCAAGCTTCTAAGAAATAACGAGTTTCCGAAATACCAGCAAATATTTTTTCACCCAATCTTGATGATACTTGTTGGGAATGATCAGTACACAAATCCCACTTGGCTGACCAAATTTTATTCTTCTAGGTTGAAGCGTTCGTCTACAGTAGCAGTTTTTATATTTAGGTTTCACTCTGTTCTCCCATATATAGATAGATGAATTTGGAACTCTAAATCCAACATGGTTTGTAGTAGCTCCTTGAAACTTGACAATATAAAGGAGTTCTCAGTTTTGTCTCTATGGTTTGTTTCCTCTTCAAGTAGCCCTAGGCACAGACTGTGGAAAAGCACTCATTGAGATGTGTTGCCAAGCTTCTAAGAAATAACGAGTTTCCGAAATACCAGCATGTATTTTTTCACACAATCTTGTTGATACTTGGTGGTAATGATCAGTACACAAATCCCACTTGGCTCACCAAATTTTGTTCTTCTAGGTTGAAGCGTTCGTCTACAGTAGCAGTTTTTATATTTAGGTTTCTCTCTGTTCTCTCCTATATAGATAGATGAATTTGGAACTCTAAATCCAACATGGTTTGTAGTAGCTCTTTGAAACTTGACAAAATAAATTAGGTCTCAGATGTCTCTATGGTTTGTTTCCTCTTCAAGTCCCCTAGGCACAGACTGTGGAAAAGCACTTTCATTGAGAGGGGTTGCCAAGCTTCTAAGATATAACGAGTTTCCGAAATACCAGCAAATATTTTTTCACCCAATCTTGATGATACTTGGTGGTAATGATCAGTACTCAAATCCCACTTGGCTCACCAAATTTTGTTCTTCTAGGTTGAAGCGTTCGTCTACAGTAGCAGTTTTTATATTTAGGTTTCCCTCTGTTCTCTCCTATATAGATAGATGAATTTGGAACTCTAAATCCAACATGGTTTGTAGTAGCTCTTTGAAACCTGACAAAATAAAGAAGTTCTCAGTTTTGTCTCTATGGATTGTTTCCTCTTCAAGTAGCCCTAGGCACAGACTGTGGAAATTACTTTCATTGAGATGGGTTGCCAAGCCTTTAAGAAATAACGCGTTTCCGAAATACCAGCGAATATTTTTTCACCCAATCTTGATGATACTTGGTGGTCATGATCAGTACACAAATCCCACTTGGCTCACCAAATTTTGTTCTTCTATGTTGAAGCGTTCGTCTACAGTAGCAGTTTTTATAATTAGGTTTCACTCTGTTCTCTAATATATAGATAGATGAATTTGGAACTCTAAATCCAACATGGTTTGTAGTAGCTCCTTGAAACTTGACAATATAAAGGAGTTCTCAGTTTTGTCTCTATGGTTTGTTTCCTCTTCAAGTAGCCCTAGGCACACACTGTGGAAAAGCACCCATTGAGATGTGTTGCCAAGCTTCTAAGAAATAACGAGTTTCCAAAATACCAGCAAATATTTTTCACACAATCTTGTTGATACTTGGTGGTAATGATCAGTACACAAATCCCACTTGGCTCACCAAATTTTGTTCTTCTAGGTTGGAGCGTTCGTCTACAGTAGCAGTTTTTATATTTAGGTTTCTCTCTGTTCTCTCCTATATAGATAGATGAATTTGGAACACTAAATACAACATGGTTTGTAGTAGCTCTTTGAAACGTGACCAAATAAAGCAGTTCTCAGTTTTCTCTCCATGGATTGTTTCCTCTTCAAGTAGCCCTAGGCACAGACTGTGGAAAGCACTTTCATTGAGATGGGTTGCCAAGCTTCTAAGAAATAACGCGTTTCCGAAATACCAGCAAATATTTTTTCACACAATCTTGTTGATACTTGGTGGTAATGATCAGTACACAAATCCCACTTGGCTCACCAAATTTAGTTCTTCTAGGTTGAAGCGTTCGTGTACAGTAGCAGTTTTTATATTTAGGTTTCCCTCTGTTCTCTCCTATACAGATAGATGAATTTGGAACTCTAATTCCAACATGGTTTGTAGTAGCTGTTTGAAACTTGACAAAATAAAGGAGTTCTCAGATTTGTCTCTATGGTTTGTTTCCTCTTCAAGTAGCCCTAGGCACAGACTGTGGAAAAGCACTTTCATTGAGAGGGGTTGCCAAGCTTCTAAGAAATAACGAGTTTCCGAAATACCAAAAAATATTTTTTCACCCAATCTTGATGATACTTTTTGGTAATGATCAGTACACAAATCCCACTTGGCTCACCAAATTTTGTTCTTCTAGGTTGAAGCGTTCGTGTACAGTAGCAGTTTTTATATTTAGGTTTCCCTCTGTTCTCTCCTATACAGATAGATGAATTTGGAACTCTAAATCCAACATGGTTTGTAGTAGCTCTTTGAAACTTGACAAAAAAAAGGAGTTCTCAGTTTTTTCGCTATGGTTTGTTTCCTCTTCAAGTATCCCTAGGCACAGACTGTGGAAAAGCACTTTCATTGAGAGGGGTTCCCAAGCTTCTAAGAAATAACGGGTTTCCGAAATACCAGCAAATATTTTTTCACCGAATCTTGATGATACTTGGTGGTAATGATCAGTACACAAATCCCACTTTTCTCACCAAATTTTGTTCTTCTAGGTTGAAGCGTTCGTCTACAGTAGCAGTTTTTAAATTTAGGTTTCTCTCTGTTCTCTCCTATATAGATAGATGAATTTGGAACTCTAAATCCAACATGGTTTGTAGTAGCTCTTTGAAACTTGACAAAATAAAGGAGTTCTCAGATTTGTCTCTATGGTTTGTTTCCTCTCCAAGTAGCCCTAGGCACAGACTGTGGAAAAGCACTTTCATTGAGAGGGGTTGCCAAGCTTCTAAGAAATAACGAGTTTCTGAAATACCAGCAAATATTTTTTCACCCAATCTTGATGATACTTGTTGCTAATGATCAGTACACAACTCCCACTTGGCTCACCAAATTTTGTTCTTCTAGGTTGAAGCGTTCATGTACAGTAGCAGTTTTTATTTTTAGGTTTCCCTCTGTTCTCTCCTATACAGATAGATGAATTTGGAACTCTAAATCCAACATGGTTTGTCATAGCTCTTTGAAACTTGACAAAATAAATGAGTTCTCAGTTTTGTCTCTATGGTTTGTTTCCTGTTCAAGTAGCCCTAGGCACAGACTCTGGAAAAGCACTTTCATTGAGAGAGGTTGCCAAGCTTCTAAGAAATTATTAGTTTCCGAAATACCAGCAAATATTTGTTCACCCAATCTTGATGATACTTAGTGCTAATGATCAGTACACAAATCCCACTTGGCTCACCAAATTTTGTTCTTCTAGGTTGAAGCGTTCGTCTACAGTAGCAGTTTTTATATTTAGGTTTCCCTCTGTTCTCTCCTATATAGAAAGATGAATTTGGAACTCTAAATCCAACAAGTTTGTAGTAGCTCTTTGAAACTTGACAAAATAAAAGAGTTCTCAGTTTTGTCTCTATGGTTTGTTTCCTCTTCAAGTAGCCCTAGGCACAGACTGTGGAAGGCACTTTCATTGAGATGGGTTGCCAAGCTTCAAGAAATAACGAGTTTCCGAAATACCAGCAAATATTTTTTCACACAATCTTTTTGATACTTGGTGGTAATGATCAGTACACAAATCCCACTTGGCTCACCAATTTTGTTCTTCTAGGTTGAAGCGTTCATCTACAGTAGCAGTTTTTATATTTAGGTTTCTCTCTGTTCTCTCCTTTATAGATAGATGAATTTGGAACTCTAAATCCAACATGGTTTGTAGTAGCTCATTGAAATTGACAAAATAAAGGAGTTCTCAGATTTGTCTCTATGGTTTGTTTCCTCTTCAAGTAGCCCTAGGCACAGACTGTGGAAAAGCACTTTCATTGAGAGGGGTTGCCAAGCTTCTAAGAAATTATTAGTTTCGGAAATACCAGCAAATATTTGTTCACCCAATCTTGATGATACTTCGTGCTAATGATCAGTACACAAATCCCACTTGGCTCACCAAATTTTGTTCTTCTAGGTTGAAGCGTTCGTCTACAGTAGCAGTTTTTATATTTAGGTTTCCCTCTGTTCTCTCCTATATAGAAAGATGAATTTGGAACTCTAAATCCAACATGTTTGTAGTAGCTCTTTGAAACTTGACAAAATAGAGGAGTTCTCAGTTTTGTCGCTATGGTTTGTTTCCTCTTCAAGTAGCCCTAGGCACAGACTGTGGAAAGCACTTTCATTCAGAGGGGTTGCCAAGCTTCTAAGAAATAACGAGTTTCCGAAACACCAGCAAATATTTTTTCACACAATCTTGTTGATACTTGGTCTTAATGATCACCACACAAATCCCACATGGCTCACCAAATTTTGTTCTTCTAGGTTGAAGCGTTCGTCTACAGTAGCAGTTTTTATATTTAGGTTTCACTCTGTTCTCTCCTATATAGATAGATGAATTTGGAACTCTAAATCCAACACGGTTTGTAGTAGCTCTTTGAAATTGATAAAATAAGGGAGTTCTCAGATTTGTCTCTATGGTTTGTTTCCTCTTCAAGTAGCCCTAGGCACAGACTGTGGAAAAGCACTTTCATTGTGATGGGTTGCCAAGCTTTTAAGAAATAACGAGTTTCCGAAATACCAGCAAATATTTTTTCACCCAATCTTGATGATACTTGTTGCTAATGATCAGTACACAAATCCCACTTGGCTCACCAAATTTAGTTTTTCTAGGTTGAATCGTTCGTGTACAGTAGCAATTTTATATTTAGGTTTCCGTCTGTTCTCTCCTATATAGATAGATGAATGTGGAACTCTAAATCCAACATGGTTTGTAGTAGCTCTTTGAAACTTGACAAAATAAAGGAGTTCTCAGTTTTGTCTCTATGGTTTGCTTCCTCTTAAAGTAGCCCTAGGCACAGACTGTGGAAAGCACTTTCATTGAGATGGGTTGCCAAGCTTCTAAGAAATAACGAGTTTCCGAAATACCAGCAAATATTTTTTCACACAATCTTGTTGATACTTGGTGGTAATGATCAGTACACAAATCCCACTTGGCTCACCAAATTTTGTTCTTCTAGGTTGAAGCGTTCGTCTACAGTAGCAGTTTTTATATTTAGGTTTCCCTCTGTTCTCTCCCATATACATAGATGAATTTGGAACTCTAAATCCAACATGGTTTGTAGTAGCTCTTTGAAACTTGACAAAATAAATTAGGTCTCAGATGTCTCTATGGTTTGTTTCCTCTTCAAGTCCCCTAGGCACAGACTGTGGAAAAGCACTTTCATTGAGAGGGGTTGCCAAGCTTCTAAGATATAACGAGTTTCCGAAATACCAGCAAATATTTTTTCACCCAATCTTGATGATACTTGGTGGTAATGATCAGTACTCAAATCCCACTTGGCTCACCAAATTTTGTTCTTCTAGGTTGAAGCGTTCGTCTACAGTAGCAGTTTTTATATTTAGGTTTCCCTCTGTTCTCTCCTATATAGGTAGATGAATTTGGAACTCTAAATCCAACATGGTTTGTAGTAGCTCTTTGAAACCTGACAAAATAAAGAAGTTCTCAGTTTTGTCTCTATGGATTGTTTCCTCTTCAAGTAGCCCTAGGCACAGACTGTGGAAATTACTTTCATTGAGATGGGTTGCCAAGCCTTTAAGAAATAACGCGTTTCCGAAATACCAGCGAATATTTTTTCACCCAATCTTGATGATACTTGGTGGTCATGATCAGTACACAAATCCCACTTGGCTCACCAAATTTTGTTCTTCTAGGTTGAAGCGTTCGTCTACAGTAGCAGTTTTTATAATTAGGTTTCACTCTGTTCTCTAATATATAGATAGATGAATTTGGAACTCTAAATCCAACATGGTTTGTAGTAGCTCTTTGAAAATTGACAAAATAAAGGAGTTCTCAGTTTTGTCTCTATGGATTGTTTCCTCTTCAAGTTGCCCTCGGCACAGACTGTGGAAAGTACTTTCATTGAGATGGGTTGCCAAGCTTCTAAGAAATAACGCGTTTCCGAAATACCAGCAAATATTTTTTCACACAATCTTGTTGATACTTGGTGGTAATGATCAGTACACAAATCACACTTGGCTCACCAAATTTAGTTCTTCTATGTTGAAGCGTTCGTGTACAGTAGCAGTTTTTATATTTAGGTTTCTCTCTGTTCTCTCCTATATAGATAGATGAATTTGGAACTCTAAATCCAACATGGTTTGTAGTAGCTCTTTGAAACTTGACAAAATAAAGGAGTTCTCAGATTTGTCTCTATGGTTTGTTTCCTCTTCAAGTAGCCCTAGGCACAGACTGTGGAAAAGCACTTTCATTGAGAGGGGTTGCCAAGCTTCTAAGAAATAACGAGTTTCCGAAATACCACCAAATATTTTTTCACCCAATCTTGATGATACTTGCTGCTAATGATCAGTACAAAAATCCCACTTGGCTCACCAAATTTTGTTCTTCTAGGTTGAAGCGTTCGTCTACAGTAGCAGTTTTTATAATTAGGGTTCCCTCTGTTTCTCCTATATAGAAAGATGAATTTGGAACTCTAAATCCAACATGGTTTGTAGTAGCTCTTTGAAACTTGACAAAATAAAGGAGTTCTCAGTTTTGTCGCTATGGTTTGTTTCCTCTTCAATTAGACCCAGGCACAGACTGTGGAAAAGCACTTTCATTGAGAGGGGTTCCCAAGCTTCTAAGAAATAACGAGTTTCCGAAATACCAGCAAATATTTTTTCACCCAATCTTGTTGATACTTGGTGGTAATGATCAGTACACAAATCCCACTTGGCTCACCAAATTTTATTCTTCTAGGTTGAAGCGTTCGTCTACACTAGCAGTTTATATATTTAGGTTTCACTCTGTTCTCTCATATATAGATAGATGAATTTGGAACTCTAAATCCAACATGGTTTGTAGTAGCTCCTTGAAACTTGACAATATAAAGGAGTTCTCAGTTTTGTCTCTATGGTTTGTTTCCTCTTCAAGTAGCCCTAGGCACAGACTGTGGAAAAGCACTCATTGAGATGTGTTGCCAAGCTTCTAAGAAATAACGAGTTTCCAAATACCAGCAAATATTTTTTCACACAATCTTGTTGATACTTGGTGGTAATGATCAGTACACAAATCCCACTTGGCTCACCAAATTTTGTTCTTCTAGGTTGGAGCGTTCGTCTACAGTAGCAGTTTTTATATTTAGGTTTCTCTCTGTTCTCTCCTATATAGATAGATGAATTTGGAACACTAAATACAACATGGTTTGTAGTAGCTCTTTGAAACGTGACCAAATAAAGCAGTTCTCAGTTTTCTCTAGATGGATTGTTTCCTCTTCAAGTAGCCCTAGGCACAGACTGTGGAAAGCACTTTCATTGAGATGGGTTGCCAAGCTTCTAAGAAATAACGCGTTTCCGAAATACCAGCAAATATTTTTTCACACAATCTTGTTGATACTTGGTGGTAATGATCAGTACACAAATCCCACTTGGCTCACCAAATTTAGTTCTTCTAGGTTGAAGCGTTCGTGTACAGTAGCAGTTTTTATATTTAGGTTTCCCTCTGTTCTCTCCTATATAGATAGATGAATTTGGAACTCTAAATCCAACATGGTTTGTAGTAGCTCTTTGAAACTTGACAAAATAAAGGAGTTCTCAGATTTGTCTCTATGGTTTGTTTCCTCATCAAGTAGCCCTAGGCACAGACTGTGGAAAAGCAATTTCATTGAGAGGGGTTACCAAGCTTCTAAGAAATAACGCGTTTCCGAAATACCAGCAAATATTTTTTCACCCAATCTTGATGATACTTGGTGGTCATGATCAGTACACAAATCCCACTTGGCTCACCAAATTTTGTTCTTCTAGGTTGAAGCGTTCGTCTACAGTAGCAGTTTTTATATTTAGGTTTCACTCTGTTCTCTCATATATAGATAGATGAATTTGGAACTCTAAATCCAACATGGTTTGTAGTAGCTCTTTCAAACTTGACAAAATAAAAGAGTTCTCAGTTTTGTCTCTATGGTTTGTTTCCTCTTCAAGTAGCCCTAGGCACAGACTGTGGAAAGCACTTTCATTGAGATGGGTTGCCAAGCTTCAAGAAATAACGAGTTTCCGAAATACCAGCAAATATTTTTTCACACAATCTTTTTGATACTTGGTGGTAATGATCAGTACACAAATCCCACTTGCCTCACCAAATTTTGTTCTTCTAGGTTGAAGCGTTCGTCTACAGTAGCAGTTTTTATATTTAGGTTTCTCTCTCTTCTCTCCTATATAGATAGATGAATTTGGAACTCTAAATCCAACATGGTTTGTAGTAGCTATTTGAAACTTGACAAAATAAAGGAGTTCTCAGATTTGTCTCTATGGTTTGTTTCCTCTTCAAGTAGCCCTAGGCACAGACTGTGGAAAAGCACTTTCATTGAGAGGGGTTGCCAAGCTTCTAAGAAATAACGAGTTTCCGAAATACCAGCAAATATTTTTTCACCCAAACTTGATGATACTTGTTGCTAATGATCAGTACACAAATCCCACTTGGCTCACCAAATTTTGTTCTTCTAGGTTGAAGCGTTCGTCTACAGTAGCAGTTTTTATATTTAGGTTTCTCTCTGTTCTCTCCTATACAGATAGATGAATTTGGAACTCTAATTCCAACATGGTTTGTAGTAGCTGTTTGAAACTTGACAAAATAAAGGAGTTCTCAGATTTGTCTCTATGGTTTGTTTCCTCTTCAAGTAGCCCTAGGCACAGACTGTGGAAAGCACTTTCATTGAGATGGGTTGCCAAGCTTCTAAGAAATAACGAGTTTCCGAAATACCAAAAAATATTTTTTCACCCAATCTTGATGATACTTTTTGGTAATGATCAGTACACAAATCCCACTTGGCTCACCAAATTTAGTTCTTCTAGGTTGAAGCGTTCGTGTACAGTAGCAGTTTTTATATTTAGGTTTCCCTCTGTTCTCTCCTATACAGATAGATGAATTTGGAACTCTAAATCCAACATGGTTTGTAGTAGCTCTTTGAAACTTGACAAAAAAAAGGAGTTCTCAGTTTTTTCGCTATGGTTTGTTTCCTCTTCAAGTATCCCTAGGCACAGACTGTGGAAAAGCACTTTCATTGAGAGGGGTTCCCAAGCTTCTAAGAAATAACGGGTTTCCGAAATACCAGCAAATATTTTTTCACCGAATCTTGATGATACTTGGTGGTAATGATCAGTACACAAATCCCACTTGGCTCACCAAATTTAGTTCTTCTAGGTTGAAGCGTTCGTGTACAGTAGCAGTTTTTATATTTAGGTTTCCCTCTGTTCTCTCCTATACAGATAGATGAATTTGGAACTCTAAATCCAACATGGTTTGTAGTAGCTCTTTGAAACTTGACAAAATAAAGGAGTTCTCAGATTTGTCTCTATGGTTTGTTTCCTCTTCAAGTAGCCCTAGGCACAGACTGTGTAAAAGCACTTTCATTGAGAGGGGTTGCCAAGCTTCTAAGAAATAACGAGTTTCTGAAATACCAGCAAATATTTTTTCACCCAATCTTGATGATACTTGTTGCTAATGATCAGTACACAAATCCCACTTGGCTCACCAAATTTTGTTCTTCTAGGTTGAAGCGTTCATGTACAGTAGCAGTTTTTATTTTTAGGTTTCCCTCTGTTCTCTCCTATACAGATAGATGAATTTGGAACTCTAAATCCAACATGGTTTGTCGTAGCTCTTTGAAACTTGACAAAATAAATGAGTTCTCAGTTTTGTCTCTATGGTTTGTTTCCTGTTCAAGTAGCCCTAGGCACAGACTCTGGAAAAGCACTTTCATTGAGAGAGGTTGCCAAGCTTCTAAGAAATTATTAGTTTCCGAAATACCAGCAAATATTTTTTCACCCAATCTTGATGATACTTAGTGCTAATGATCAGTACACAAATCCCACTTGGCTCACCAAATTTTGTTCTTCTAGGTTGAAGCGTTCGTCTACAGTAGCAGTTTTTATATTTAGGTTTCCCTCTGTTCTCTCCTATATAGAAAGATGAATTTGGAACTCTAAATCCA
Source organism: Callospermophilus lateralis (assembly GCF_048772815.1). NCBI lineage: Eukaryota > Metazoa > Chordata > Mammalia > Rodentia > Sciuridae > Callospermophilus > Callospermophilus lateralis. The sequence goes on from NW_027517732.1 coordinate 26,946, forward strand.
ACAAGTTTGTAGTAGCTCTTTGAAACTTGACAAAATAAAAGAGTTCTCAGTTTTGTCTTTATGGTTTGTTTCCTCTTCAAGTAGCCCTAGGCACAGACTGTGGAAGGCACTTTCATTGAGATGGGTTGCCAAGCTTCAAGAAATAACGAGTTTCCGAAATACCAGCAAATATTTTTTCACACAATCTTTTTGATACTTGGTGGTAATGATCAGTACACAAATCCCACTTGGCTCACCAAATTTTGTTCTTCTAGGTTGAAGCGTTCGTCTACAGTAGCAGTTTTTATATTTATTTTTCCCTCTGTTCTCTCCCATATACATAGATGAATTTGGAACTCTAAATCCAACATGGTTTGTAGTAGCTCTTTGAAACTTGACAAAATAAAGGAGTTCTCAGTTTTGTCTCTATGGTTTGCTTCCTTTTCAAGTAGCCCTAGGCACAGACTGTGGAAAGTACTTACATTGAGAGGGGTTGCCAAGCTTCTACGAAATAGCGAGTTTCCGAAATACCAGCAAATATTCTTTTACCCAATCTTGATAATAATTGGTGGTAATGATCAGTACACAAATCCCACTTGGCTCACCAAATTTTGTTCTTCTAGGTTGAAGCGTTCGTCTACAGTAGCAGTTTTTATATTTAGGTTTCCCTCTGTTCTCTCCCATATAGATAGATGAATTTGGAACTCTAAATCCAACATGGTTTGTAGTAGCTCTTTGAAACTTGACAAAACAAAGGAGTTCTCAGTTTTGTTACTATGGTTTGTTTCCTCTTCAAGTAGCCCTAGGCACAGACTGTGGAAAGCACTTTCATTGAGAGGGGTTGCCAAGTTTACGAAATAACGAATTTCCGAAATACCAGCAAATATTTTTTCACCCAATCTTGATGATACTTAGTGCTAATGATCAGTACCCAAATCCCACTTGGCTCACCAAATTTTGTTCTTCTAGGTTGAAGCGTTCGTCTACAGTAGCAGTTTTTATATTTAGGTTTCCCTCTGTTCTCTCCTATATAGAAAGATTAATTTGGAACTCTAAATCCAAAATGGTTTGTAGTAGCTCTTTGAAACTTGACAAAATAACGGAGTTCTCAGTTTTGTCGCTATGGTTTGTTTCCTCTTCAAGTAGCCCTAGGCACAGACTGTGGAAAAGCACTTTAATTGAGAGTGGTTCCCAAGCTTCTAAGAAATCACGAGTTTCCGAAATACCAGCAAATATTTGTTCACCCAATCTTGATGATACTTGGTGCTAATGATCAGTACACAAATCCCACTTGGCTCACCAAATTTTGTTCTTCTAGGTTGAAGCGTTCGTCTACAGTAGCAGTTTTTATATTTAGGTTTCCCTCTGTTCTCTCCTATATAGAAAGATGAATTTGGAACTCTAAATCCAACATGGTTTGTAGTAGCTCTTTGAAACTTGACAAAATAACGGAGTTCTCAGTTTTGTCTCTATATTTTGTTTCCTCTTCAAGTATCCCTAGGCACAGACTGTGGAAAAGCACTTTCATTGAGAGGGGTTCCCAAGCTTCTAAGAAATAACGGGTTTCCGAAATACCAGCAAATATTTTTTCACCGAATCTTGATGATACTTGGTGGTAATGATCAGTACACAAATCCCACTTGGCTCACCAAATTTTGTTCTTCTAGGTTGAAGCGTTCGTCTACAGTAGCAGTTTTTAAATTTAGGTTTCTCTCTGTTCTCTCCTATATAGATAGATGAATTTGGAACTCTAAATCCAACATGGTTTGTAGTAGCTCTTTGAAACTTGACAAAATAAAGGAGTTCTCAGATTTGTCTCTATGGTTTGTTTCCTGTTCAAGTAGCCCTAGGCACAGACTGTGGAAGGCACTTTCATTGAGATGGGTTGCCAAGCTTCAAGAAATAACGAGTTTCCGAAATACCAGCAAATATTTTTTCACACAATCTTTTTGATACTTGGTGGTAATGATCAGTACACAAATCCCACTTGGCTCACCAAATTTTGTTCTTCTAGGTTGAAGCGTTCATCTACAGTAGCAGTTTTTATATTTAGGTTTCTCTCTGTTCTCTCCTTTATAGATAGATGAATTTGGAACTCTAAATCCAACATGGTTTGTAGTAGCTCATTGAAATTGACAAAATAAAGGAGTTCTCAGATTTGTCTCTATGGTTTGTTTCCTCTTCAAGTAGCCCTAGGCACAGACTGTGGAAAAGCACTTTCATTGAGAGGGGTTGCCAAGCTTCTAAGAAATTATTAGTTTCGGAAATACCAGCAAATATTTGTTCACCCAATCTTGATGATACTTCGTGCTAATGATCAGTACACAAATCCCACTTGGCTCACCAAATTTTGTTCTTCTAGGTTGAAGCGTTCGTCTACAGTAGCAGTTTTTATATTTAGGTTTCCCTCTGTTCTCTCCTATATAGAAAGATGAATTTGGAACTCTAAATCCAACATGTTTGTAGTAGCTCTTTGAAACTTGACAAAATAGAGGAGTTCTCAGTTTTGTCGTTATGGTTTGTTTCCTCTTCAAGTAGCCCTAGGCACAGACTGTGGAAAGCACTTTCATTCAGTGGGGTTGCCAAGCTTCTAAGAAATAACGAGTTTCCGAAACACCAGCAAATATTTTTTCACACAATCTTGTTGATACTTGGTCTTAATGATCAGCACACAAATCCCACATGGCTCACCAAATTTTGTTCTTCTAGGTTGAAGCGTTCGTCTACAGTAGCAGTTTTAATATTTAGGTTTCACTCTGTTCTCTCCTATATAGATAGATGAATTTGGAACTCTAAATCCAACACGGTTTGTAGTAGCTCTTTGAAATTGATAAAATAAGGGAGTTCTCAGATTTGTCTCTATGGTTTGTTTCCTCTTCAAGTAGCCCTAGGCACAGACTGTGGAAAAGCACTTTCATTGTGATGGGTTGCCAAGCTTTTAAGAAATAACGAGTTTCCGAAATACCAGCAAATATTTTTTCACCCAATCTTGATGATACTTGTTGCTAATGATCAGTACACAAATCCCACTTGGCTCACCAAATTTAGTTTTTCTAGGTTGAATCGTTCGTGTACAGTAGCAATTTTATATTTAGGTTTCCGTCTGTTCTCTCCTATATAGATAGATGAATGTGGAACTCTAAATCCAACATGGTTTGTAGTAGCTCATTGAAACTTGACAAAATAAAGGAGTTCTCAGTTTTGTCTCTATGGTTTGCTTCCTCTTAAAGTAGCCCTAGGCACAGACTGTGGAAAGCACTTTCATTGAGATGGGTTGCCAAGCTTCTAAGAAATAACGAGTTTCCGAAATACCAGCAAATATTTTTTCACACAATCTTGTTGATACTTGGTGGTAATGATCAGTACACAAATCCCACTTGGCTCACCAAATTTTGTTCTTCTAGGTTGAAGCGTTCGTCTACAGTAGCAGTTTTTATATTTAGGTTTCCCTCTGTTCTCTCCCATATACATAGATGAATTTGGAACTCTAATCCAACATGGTTTGTAGTAGCTCTTTGAAACTTGACAAAATAAAGGAGTTCTCAGTTTTGTCTCTATGGTTTGCTTCCTTTTCAAGTAGCCCTAGGCACAGACTGTGGAAAGCACTTACATTGAGAGGGGTTGCCAAGCTTCTACGAAATAACGAGTTTCCGAAATACCAGCAAATATTCTTTTACCCAATCTTGATAATAATTGGTGGTAATGATCAGTACACAAATCCCACTTGGCTCACCAAATTTTGTTCTTCTAGGTTGAAGCGTTCGTCTACAGTAGCAGTTTTTATATTTAGGTTTCCCTCTGTTCTCTCCCATATAGATAGATGAATTTGGAACTCTAAATCCAACATGGTTTGTAGTAGCTCTTTGAAACTTGACAAAACAAAGGAGTTCTAAGTTTTGTTACTATGGTTTGTTTCCTCTTCAAGTAGCCCTAGGCACAGACTGTGGAAAGCACTTTCATTGAGAGGGGTTGCCAAGTTTACGAAATAACGAATTTCCGAAATACCAGCAAATATTTTTTCACAAAATCTTGATGATACTTAGTGCTAATGATCAGTACCCAAATCCCACTTGGCTCACCAAATTTTGTTCTTCTAGGTTGAAGCGTTCGTCTACAGTAGCAGTTTTTATATTTAGGTTTCCCTCTGTTCTCTCCTATATAGAAAGATTAATTTGGAACTCTAAATCCAAAATGGTTTGTAGTAGCTCTTTGAAACTTGACAAAATAACGGAGTTCTCAGTTTTGTCGCTATGGTTTGTTTCCTCTTCAAGTAGCCCTAGGCACAGACTGTGGAAAAGCACTTTAATTGAGAGTGGTTCCCAAGCTTCTAAGAAATCACGAGTTTCCGAAATACCAGCAAATATTTGTTCACCCAATCTTGATGATACTTGGTGCTAATGATCAGTACACAAATCCCACTTGGCTCACCAAATTTTGTTCTTCTAGGTTGAAGCGTTCGTCTACAGTAGCAGTTTTTATATTTAGGTTTCCCTCTGTTCTCTCCTATATAGAAAGATGAATTTGGAACTCTAAATCCAACATGGTTTGTAGTAGCTCTTTGAAACTTGACAAAATAACGGAGTTCTCAGTTTTGTCTCTATGGTTTGTTTCCTCTTCAAGTAGCCCTAGGCACAGACTGTGGAAAGCACTTTCATTGTGATGGGTTGCCAAGCTTCTAAGAAATAACGAGTTTCCGAAATACCAGCAAATATTTTTTCACACAATCTTGTTGATACTTGGTGGTAATGATCAGTACACAAATCCCACTTGGCTCACCAAATTTTGTTCTTCTAGGTTGAAGCGTTCGTCTACAGTAGCAGTTTTTATATTTAGGTTTCTCTCTGTTCTCTCCTATACAGATAGATGAATTTGGAACTCTAATTCCAACATGGTTTGTAGTAGCTGTTTGAAACTTGACAAAATAAAGGAGTTCTCAGATTTTTCTCTATGGTTTGTTTCCTCTTCAAGTAGCCCTAGGCACAGACTGTGGAAAAGCACTTTCATTGAGAGGGGTTGCCAAGCTTCTAAGAAATAACGAGTTTCCGAAATACCAGCAAATATTTTTTCACCCAATCTTGATGATACTTGTTGCTAATGATCAGTACACAAATCCCACTTGGCTCACCAAATTTAGTTTTTCTAGGTTGAATCGTTCGTGTACAGTAGCAATTTTATATTTAGGTTTCCGTCTGTTCTCTCCTATATAGATAGATGAATGTGGAACTCTAAATCCAACATGGTTTGTAGTAGCTCTTTGAAACTTGACAAAATTAAGGAGTTCTCAGTTTTGTCTCTATGGTTTGCTTCCTCTTAAAGTAGCCCTAGGCACAGACTGTGGAAAGCACTTTCATTGAGATGGGTTGCCAAGCTTCTAAGAAATAACGAGTTTCCGAAATACCAGCAAATATGTTTTCACACAATCTTGTTGATACTTGGTGGTAATGATCAGTACACAAATCCCACTTGGCTCACCAAATTTTGTTCTTCTAGGTTGAAGCGTTCGTCTACGGTAGCAGTTTTTATATTTAGGTTTCCCTCTGTTCTCTCCCATATACATAGATGAATTTGGAACTCTAAATCCAACATGGTTTGTAGTAGCTCTTTGAAACTTGACAAAATAAAGGAGTTCTCAGTTTTGTCTCTATGGTTTGCTTCCTTTTCAAGTAGCCCTAGGCACAGACTGTGGAAAGCACTTACATTGAGAGGGGTTGCCAAGCTTCTACGAAATAACGAGTTTCCGAAATACCAGCAAATATTCTTTTACCCAATCTTGATAATAATTGGTGGTAATGATCAGTACACAAATCCCACTTGGCTCACCAAATTTTGTTCTTCTAGGTTGAAGCGTTCGTCTACAGGAGCAGTTTTTATATTTAGGTTTCCCTCTGTTCTCTCCCATATAGATAGATGAATTTGGAACTCTAAATCCAACATGGTTTGTAGTAGCTCTTTGAAACTTGACAAAACAAAGGAGTTCTCAGTTTTGTTACTATGGTTTGTTTCCTCTTCAAGTAGCCCTAGGCACAGACTGTGGAAAGCACTTTCATTGAGAGGGGTTGCCAAGTTTACGAAATAACGAATTTCCGAAATACCAGCAAATATTTTTTCACCCAATCTTGATGATACTTAGTGCTAATGATCCGTACCCAAATCCCACTTGGCTCACCAAATTTTGTTCTTCTAGGTTGAAGCGTTCGTCTACAGTAGCAGTTTTTATATTTAGGTTTCCCTCTGTTCTCTCCTATATAGAAAGATTAATTTGGAACTCTAAATCCAAAATGGTTTGTAGTAGCTCTTTGAAACTTGACAAAATAACGGAGTTCTCAGTTTTGTCGCTATGGTTTGTTTCCTCTTCAAGTAGCCCTAGGCACAGACTGTGGAAAAGCACTTTAATTGAGAGTGGTTCCCAAGCTTCTAAGAAATCACGAGTTTCCGAAATACCAGCAAATATTTGTTCACCCAATCTTGATGATACTTGGTGCTAATGATCAGTACACAAATCCCACTTGGCTCACCAAATTTTGTTCTTCTAGGTTGAAGCGTTCGTCTACAGTAGCAGTTTTTATATTTAGGTTTCCCTCTGTTCTCTCCTATATAGAAAGATGAATTTGGAACTCTAAATCCAACATGGTTTGTAGTAGCTCTTTGAAACTTGACAAAATAACGGAGTTCTCAGTTTTGTCTCTATGGTTTGTTTCCTCTTCAAGTAGCCCTAGGCACAGACTGTGGAAAGCACTTTCATTGAGATGGGTTGCCAAGCTTCTAAGAAATAACGAGTTTCCGAAATACCAGCAAATATTTTTTCACACAATCTTGTTGATACTTGGTGGTAATGATCAGTACACAAATCCCACTTGGCTCACCAAATTTTGTTCTTCTAGGTTGAAGCGTTCGTCTACAGTAGCAGTTTTTATATTTAGGTTTCTCTCTGTTCTCTCCTATACAGATAGATGAATTTGGAACTCTAATTCCAACATGGTTTGTAGTAGCTGTTTGAAACTTGACAAAATAAAGGAGTTCTCAGATTTGTCTCTATGGTTTGTTTCCTCTTCAAGTAGCCCTAGGCACAGACTGTGGAAAAGCACTTTCATTGAGAGGGGTTGCCAAGCTTCAAAGAAATAACGAGTTTCCGAAATACCAAAAAATATTTTTTCACCCAATCTTGATGATACTTTTTCTAATGATCAGTACACAAATCCCACTTGGCTCACCAAATTTTGTTCTTCTAGGTTGAAGCGTTCGTGTACAGTAGCAGTTTTTATATTTAGGTTTCCCTCTGTTCTCTCCTATACAGATAGATGAATTTGGAACTCTAAATCCAACATGGTTTGTAGTAGCTCTTTGAAACTTGACAAAAAAAAGGAGTTCTCAGTTTTTTCGCTATGGTTTGTTTCCTCTTCAAGTAGCCCTAGGCACAGACTGTGGAAAAGCACTTTCATTGAGAGGGGTTCCCAAGCTTCTAAGAAATAACGGGTTTCCGAAATACCAGCAAATATTTTTTCACCGAATCTTGATGATACTTGGTGGTAATGATCAGTACACAAATCCCACTTGGCTCACCAAATTTTGTTCTTCTAGGTTGAAGCGTTCGTCTACAGTAGCAGTTTTTATATTTAGGTTTCTCTCTGTTCTCTCCTATATAGATAGATGAATTTGGAACTCTAAATCCAACATGGTTTGTAGTAGCTGTTTGAAACTTGACAAAATAAAGGAGTTCTCAGATTTGTCTCTATGGTTTGTTTCCTCTTCAAGTAGCCCTAGGCACAGACTGTGGAAAAGCACTTTCATTGAGAGGGGTTGTCAAACTTCTAAGAAATAACGAGTTTCCGAAATACCAGCAAATATTTTTTCACCCAATCTTGATGATACTTGTTGCTAATGATCAGTACACAAATCCCACTTGGCTCACCAAATTTTGTTCTTCTAGGTTGAAGCGTTCATGTACAGTAGCAGTTTTTATTTTTAGGTTTCCCTCTGTTCTCTCCTATACAGATAGATGAATTTGGAACTCTAAATCCAACATGGTTTGTCGTAGCTCTTTGAAACTTGACAAAATAAATGAGTTCTCAGTTTTGTCTCTATGGTTTGTTTCCTGTTCAAGTAGCCCTAGGCACAGACTCTGGAAAAGCACTTTCATTGAGAGAGGTTGCCAAGCTTCTAAGAAATTATTAGTTTCCGAAATACCAGCAAATATTTGTTCACCCAATCTTGATGATACTTAGTGCTAATGATCAGTACACAAATCCCACTTGGCTCACCAAATTTTGTTCTCCTAGGTTCAAGCGTTCGTCTACAGTAGCAGTTTTTATATTTAGGTTTCCCTCTGTTCTCTCCTATATAGAAAGATGAATTTGGAACTCTAAATCCAACAAGTTTGTAGTAGCTCTTTGAAACTTGACAAAATAAAAGAGTTCTCAGTTTTGTCTCTATGGTTTGTATCCTCTTCATTAGCCCTAGGCACAGACTGTGGAAGGCACTTTCATTGAGATGGGTTGCCAAGCTTCAAGAAATAACGAGTTTCCGAAATACCAGCAAATATTTTTTCACACAATCTTTTTGATACTTGGTGGTAATGATCAGTACACAAATCCCACTTGGCTCACCAAATTTTGTTCTTCTAGGTTGAAGCGTTCGTCTACAGTAGCAGTTTTTAAATTTAGGTTTCTCTCTGTTCTCTCCTATATAGATAGATGAATTTGGAACTCTAAATCCAACATGGTTTGTAGTAGCTCTTTGAAACTTGACAAAATAAAGGAGTTCTCAGATTTGTCTCTATGGTTTGTTTCCTGTTCAAGTAGCCCTAGGCACAGACTGTGGAAGGCACTTTCATTGAGATGGGTTGCCAAGCTTCAAGAAATAACGAGTTTCCGAAATACCAGCAAATATTTTTTCACACAATCTTTTTGATACTTGGTGGTAATGATCAGTACACAAATCCCACTTGGCTCACCAAATTTTGTTCTTCTAGGTTGAAGCGTTCATCTACAGTAGCAGTTTTTATATTTAGGTTTCTCTCTGTTCTCTCCTTTATAGATAGATGAATTTGGAACTCTAAATCCAACATGGTTTGTAGTAGCTCATTGAAATTGACAAAATAAAGGAGTTCTCAGATTTGTCTCTATGGTTTGTTTCCTCTTCAAGTAGCCCTAGGCACAGACTGTGGAAAAGCACTTTCATTGAGAGGGGTTGCCAAGGTTCTAAGAAATTATTAGTTTCGGAAATACCAGCAAATATTTGTTCACCCAATCTTGATGATACTTCGTGCTAATGATCAGTACACAAATCCCACTTGGCTCACCAAATTTTGTTCTTCTAGGTTGAAGCGTTCGTCTACAGTAGCAGTTTTTATATTTAGGTTTCCCTCTGTTCTCTCCTATATAGAAAGATGAATTTGGAACTCTAAATCCAACATGGTTTGTAGTAGCTCTTTGAAACTTGACAAAATAACGGAGTTCTCAGTTTTGTCTCTATGGTTTGTTTCCTCTTCAAGTAGCCCTAGGCACAGACTGTGGAAAGCACTTTCATTCAGTGGGGTTGCCAAGCTTCTAAGAAATAACGAGTTTCCGAAACACCAGCAAATATTTTTTCACACAATCTTGTTGATACTTGGTCTTAATGATCAGCACACAAATCCCACATGGCTCACCAAATTTTGTTCTTCTAGGTTGAAGCGTTCGTCTACAGTAGCAGTTTTAATATTTAGGTTTCACTCTGTTCTCTCCTATATAGATAGATGAATTTGGAACTCTAAATCCAACACGGTTTGTAGTAGCTCTTTGAAATTGATAAAATAAGGGAGTTCTCAGATTTGTCTCTATGGTTTGTTTCCTCTTCAAGTAGCCCTAGGCACAGACTGTGGAAAAGCACTTTCATTGTGATGGGTTGCCAAGCTTTTAAGAAATAACGAGTTTCCGAAATACCAGCAAATATTTTTTCACCCAATCTTGATGATACTTGTTGCTAATGATCAGTACACAAATCCCACTTGGCTCACCAAATTTAGTTTTTCTAGGTTGAATCGTTCGTGTACAGTAGCAATTTTATATTTAGGTTTCCGTCTGTTCTCTCCTATATAGATAGATGAATGTGGAACTCTAAATCCAACATGGTTTGTAGTAGCTCTTTGAAACTTGACAAAATAAAGGAGTTCTCAGTTTTTTCTCTATGGTTTGCTTCCTCTTAAAGTAGCTCTAGGCACAGACAGTGGAAAGCACTTTCATTGAGATGGGTTGCCAAGCTTCTAAGAAATAACGAGTTTCCGAAATACCAGCAAATATTTTTTCACACAATCTTGTTGATACTTGGTGGTAATGATCAGTACACAAATCCCACTTGGCTCACCAAATTTTGTTCTTCTAGGTTGAAGCGTTCGTCTACAGTAGCAGTTTTTATATTTAGGTTTCCCTCTGTTCTCTCCCATATACATAGATGAATTTGGAACTCTAAATCCAACATGGTTTGTAGTAGCTCTTTGAAACTTGACAAAATAAAGGAGTTCTCAGTTTTGTCTCTATGGTTTGCTTCCTTTTCAAGTAGCCCTAGGCACAGACTGTGGAAAGCACTTACATTGAGAGGGGTTGCCAAGCTTCTACGAAATAACGAGTTTCCGAAATACCAGCAAATATTCTTTTACCCAATCTTGATAATAATTGGTGGTAATGATCAGTACACAAATCCCACTTGGCTCACCAAATTTTGTTCTTCTAGGTTGAAGCGTTCGTCTACAGTAGCAGTTTTTATATTTAGGTTTCCCTCTGTTCTCTCCCATATAGATAGATGAATTTGGAACTCTAAATCCAACATGGTTTGTAGTAGCTCTTTGAAACTTGACAAAACAAAGGAGTTCTCAGTTTTGTTACTATGGTTTGTTTCCTCTTCAAGTAGCCCTAGGCACAGACTGTGGAAAGCACTTTCATTGAGAGGGGTTGCCAAGTTTACGAAATAACGAATTTCCGAAATACCAGCAAATATTTTTTCACCCAATCTTGATGATACTTAGTGCTAATGATCAGTACCCAAATCCCACTTGGCTCACCAAATTTTGTTCTTCTAGGTTGAAGCGTTCGTCTACAGTAGCAGTTTTTATATTTAGGTTTCCCTCTGTTCTCTCCTATATAGAAAGATTAATTTGGAACTCTAAATCCAAAATGGTTTGTAGTAGCTCTTTGAAACTTGACAAAATAACGGAGTTCTCAGTTTTGTCGCTATGGTTTGTTTCCTCTTCAAGTAGCCCTAGGCACAGACTGTGGAAAAGCACTTTAATTGAGAGTGGTTCACAAGCTTCTAAGAAATCACGAGTTTCCGAAATACCAGCAAATATTTGTTCACCCAATCTTGATGATACTTGGTGCTAATGATCAGTACACAAATCCCACTTGGCTCACCAAATTTTGTTCTTCTAGGTTGAAGCGTTCGTCTACAGTAGCAGTTTTTATATTTAGGTTTCCCTCTGTTCTCTCCTATATAGAAAGATGAATTTGGAACTCTAAATCCAACATGGTTTGTAGTAGCTCTTTGAAACTTGACAAAATAACGGAGTTCTCAGTTTTGTCTCTATGGTTTGTTTCCTCTTCAAGTAGCCCTAGGCACAGACTGTGGAAAGCACTTTCATTGAGATGGGTGGCCAAGCTTCTAAGAAATAACGAGTTTCCGAAATACCAGCAAATATTTTTTCACACAATCTTGTTGATACTTGGTGGTAATGATCAGTACACAAATCCCACTTGGCTCACCAAATTTTGTTCTTCTAGGTTGAAGCGTTCGTCTACAGTAGCAGTTTTTATATTTAGGTTTCTCTCTGTTCTCTCCTATACAGATAGATGAATTTGGAACTCTAATTCCAACATGGTTTGTAGTAGCTGTTTGAAACTTGACAAAATAAAGGAGTTCTCAGATTTGTCTCTATGGTTTGTTTCCTCTTCAAGTAGCCCTAGGCACAGACTGTGGAAAAGCACTTTCATTGAGAGGGGTTGCCAAGCTTCTAAGAAATAACGAGTTTCCGAAATACCAAAAAATATTTTTTCACCCAATCTTGATGATACTTTTTGGTAATGATCAGTACACAAATCCCACTTGGCTCACCAAATTTTGTTCTTCTAGGTTGAAGCGTTCGTGTACAGTAGCAGTTTTTATATTTAGGTTTCCCTCTGTTCTCTCCTATACAGATAGATGAATTTGGAACTCTAAATCCAACATGGTTTGTAGTAGCTCTTTGAAACTTGACAAAAAAAGGAGTTCTCAGTTTTTTCGCTATGGTTTGTTTCCTCTTCAAGTATCCCTAGGCACAGACTGTGGAAAAGCACTTTCATTGAGAGGGATTCCCAAGCTTCTAAGAAATAACGGGTTTCCGAAATACCAGCAAATATTTTTTCACCGAATCTTGATGATACTTGGTGGTAATGATCAGTACACAAATCCCACTTGGCTCACCAAATTTTGTTCTTCTAGGTTGAAGCGTTCGTCTACAGTAGCAGTTTTTAAATTTAGGTTTCTCTCTGTTCTCTCCTATATAGATAGATGAATTTGGAACTCTAAATCCAACATGGTTTGTAGTAGCTCTTTGAAACTTGACAAAATAAAGGAGTTCTCAGATTTGTCTCTATGGTTTGTTTCCTCTTCAAGTAGCCCTAGGCACAGACTGTGGAAAAGCACTTTCATTGAGAGGGGTTGCCAAGCTTCTAAGAAATAACGAGTTTCTGAAATACCAGCAAATATTTTTTCACCCAATCTTGATGATACTTGTTGCTAATGATCAGTACACAAATCCCACTTGGCTCACCAAATTTTGTTCTTCTAGGTTGAAGCGTTCATGTACAGTAGCAGTTTTTATTTTTAGGTTTCCCTCTGTTCTCTCCTATACAGATAGATGAATTTGGAACTCTAAATCCAACATGGTTTGTCGTAGCTCTTTGAAACTTGACAAAATAAATGAGTTCTCAGTTTTGTCTCTATGGTTTGTTTCCTGTTCAAGTAGCCCTAGGCACAGACTCTGGAAAAGCACTTTCATTGAGAGAGGTTGCCAAGCTTCTAAGAAATTATTAGTTTCCGAAATACCAGCAAATATTTGTTCACCCAATCTTGATGATACTTAGTGCTAATGATCAGTACACAAATCCCACTTGGCTCACCAAATTTTGTTCTTCTAGGTTGAAGCGTTCGTCTACAGTAGCAGTTTTTATATTTAGGTTTCCCTCTGTTCTCTCCTATATAGAAAGATGAATTTGGAAC
>NW_027517733.1:0-40130 GCF_048772815.1 Callospermophilus lateralis
ACTCTAAATCAAACACGGTTTGTGCTAGCTTCTTGAAACTTGAAACAGTAAAGTAGTTCTACATTCTATTTTTACTTTTTGTTTCCTCTGGATGTAGACCTAAGCAGAGACTGACGAAAGACACATTCAATGAAAGGCATTGTTAGGCTGCCAAAATACTACAGGCTCCTGAAATCTCAACATATTTTTTTTCCGACCTTCATGATAATTTCAAGTAATGAGCAGTACACCAATAAAACGTGGATGTTCAAGTTTCATTCTCCTAGGTTGAAGCATTCGTTTGCAGTAACAGTTTGAATTTTAAGATTTCACTCTGTTTTCTCCTATATTGACAGATGCAGTTCGAACTCTAAATCAAACATGGTTTGTGCTAGCTTCTTGAAACTTGACACAATAAAGTAGTTCTACGTTCTATCTCTAAGGTTTGTTTCCTCTTGATGTAGCCTTAAGCAGAGACGGGCCAATAAACACTTTCAATGAAAGGCGTGGTTAAGCTTCCAAAAAACTACCGTCTCCTGAAATCTCAACATACATTTTTTTCATCCAATCTTCATGATTCTTTCAAGTATTGATCAGTACACCAATCAAACGTGGATGCCCAAGTTTTGTTCTTCTAGGTTGTAGCATTCGTTTGCAGGAACAGTTAGAAATTATAGGTTTCACTCTGTTTTCTCCTATATTGACAGATGCAGTTAGAACTCTAAATCAAACACGGTTTGTGCTAGCTTCTTGAAACTTGACACAATAAAGTAATTCTACGTTCTATCTCTAAGGTTTGTTTCCTCTTGTATCCTAAAGCTGGGACTGGCGAATAACACTTATACTGAAAGGGGTTGCCAAACTTCCAACACACTAGAGTCTCCTGAAATCTGAACATATATTTTTTCATCCAATCTTCATGATACTTTCAAGTAATGATCAGTACACCAATCCCACTTGGATGCCAAAGTTTAGTTCTCCTAGATTGAAGCATTCTTTTGGAGTAACAGTTTGAATTTTTAGGTTTCACTCTGTTTTCTCCTATATTGACCAATGTAGTTCGAACTCTAAATCAAACACGGTTTGTGGTAGCTTCTTGAAACTTGACACAATAAAGTAGTTCTACGTTCTATCTCTAAGGTTTGTTTCCTCTTGTATCCTAAAGCTGGGACTGGCGAATAACACTTATACTGAAAGGGGTTGCCAAACTTCCAACATACTAGAGTCTCGTGAAATCTCAACATATATTTTTTCATCCATCTTCATAATACTTTCAAGTAATGATCAGTACACCAATCCCACTTGGATGCCAAAGTTTAGTTCTCCTAGATTGAAGCATTCTTTTGGAGTAACAGTTTGAATTTTTAGGTTTCACTCTGTTTTCTCCTATATTGACAAATGTAGTTCGAACTCTAAATCAAACACGGTTTGTGCTAGCTTCTTGAAACTTGAAACAGTAAAGTAGTTCTACATTCTCTTTTTACTTTTTGTTTCCTCTGGATGTAGACCTAAGCAGAGACTGACGAAAGACACATTCAATGAAAGGCATTGTTAGGCTGCCAAAATACTACAGGCTCCTGAAATCTCAACATATTTTTTTTCCGACCTTAATGATAATTTCAACTAATGAGCAGTACACCAATAAAACGCAGATGTTCAACTTCCGTTCTCCTAGGTTGAAGCATTCGTTTGCAGTAACAGTTTGAATTTTAAGTTTTCACTCTGTTTTCTCCTATATTGACAGATGCAGTTCGAACTCTAAATCAAACATGGTTTGTGCTAGCTTCTTGAAACTTGACACAATAAAGTAGTTCTACGTTCTATCTCTAAGGTTTGTTTCCTCTTGATGTAGCCTTAAGCAGAGACTGGCGAATAACACTTTCAATGAAAGGCGTTGTTAAGCTTCCAAAAAACTACCATCTCCTGAAATCTCAATATACATTTTTTCATCCAATCTTCATGATTCTTTCAAGTATTGATCAGTACACCAATCAAACGTGGATGCCCAAGTTTTGTTCTTCTAGGTTGTAGCATTCGTTTGCAGGAACAGTTAGAAATTATAGGTTTCACTCTGTTTTCTCCTATATTGACAGATGCAGTTAGAACTCTAAATCAAACACGGTTTGTGCTAGCTTCTTGAAACTTGACACATTAAAGTAGTTCTACGTTCTATCTCTAAGGTTTGTTTCCTCTTGTATCCTAAAGCTGGGACTGGCGAATAACACTTATACTGAAAGGGGTTGCCAAACTTCCAACATACTAGAGTCTCGTGAAATCTCAACATATATTTTTCATCCAATCTTCATGATACTTTCAAGTAATGATCAGTACACCAATCCCACTTGGATGCCAAAGTTTAGTTCTCCTAGATTGAAGCATTCTTTTGGAGTAACAGTTTGAATTTTTAGGTTTCACTCTGTTTTCTCCTATATTGACAAATGTAGTTCGAACTCTAAATCAAACACGGTTTGTGCTAGCTTCTTGAAACTTGAAACAGTAAAGTAGTTCTACATTCTATTTTTACTTTTTGTTTCCTCTGGATGTAGACCTAAGCAGAGACTGACGAAAGACACATTCAATGAAAGGCGTTGTTAGGCTGCCAAAATACTACAGTCTCCTGAAATCTCAACATTTTTTTTTTCCGACCTTCATGATAATTTCATGTAATCAGCAGTACACCAATAAAACGTGGATGTTCAAGTTTCGTTCTCCTAGGTTGAAGCATTCGTTTGCAGTAGCAGTTTGAATTTTTAGTTTTCACTCTGTTTTCTCCTATATTGACAGATGCAGTTCGAACTCTAAATCAAACATGGTTTGTGCTAGCTTCTTGAAACTTGACAGAATGAAGTAGTTCTACGTTCTATCTCTAAGGTTTGTTTCCTCTTGACTTAGCCTTAAGCAGAGACTGGCGAATAACACTTTCAATGAAAGGCGTTTTTAAGCTTCCAAAAAACTACCGTCTCCTGAAATCTCAACATATATTTTTTCATCCAATCTTCATGATTCTTTCAAGTATTGATCAGTACACCAATCAAACGTGGATGCCCAAGTTTTGTTCTTCTAGGTTGTAGCATTCGTTTGCAGGAACAGTTAGAAATTATAGGTTTCACTCTGTTTTCTCCTATATTGACAGATGCAGTTAGAACTCTAAATCAAACACGGTTTGTGCTAGCTTCTTGAAACTTGACACAATAAAGTAATTCTACGTTCTATCTCTAAGGTTTGTTTCCTCTTGTATCCTAAAGCTGGGACTGGCGAATAACACTTATACTGAAAGGGGTTGCCAAACTTCCAACACACTAGAGTCTCCTGAAATCTGAACATATATTTTTTCATCCAATCTTCATGATACTTTCAAGTAATGATCAGTACACCAATCCCACTTGGATGCCAAAGTTTAGTTCTCCTAGATTGAAGCATTCTTTTGGAGTAACAGTTTGAATTTTTAGGTTTCACTCTGTTTTCTCCTATATTGACCAATGTAGTTCGAACTCTAAATCAAACACGGTTTGTGGTAGCTTCTTGAAACTTGAAACAGTAAAGTAGTCTACATTCTATTTTTACTTTTTGTTTCCTCTGGATGTAGACCTAAGCAGAGACTCACGAAAGACACATTCAATGAAAGGCGTTGTTAGGCTGCCAAAATACTACAGGCTCCTGAAATCTCAACATATTTTTTTTTCTGACCTTCATGATAATTTGAAGTAATGAGCAGTACACCAATAAATCGTGGATGTTCAAGTTCCGTTCTCCTAGGTTGAAGCATTCGTTTGCAGTAACAGTTTGAATTTTTAGTTTTCATTCTGTTTTCTCCTATATTGACAGATGCAGTTCGAACTCTAAATCAAACATGGTTTGTGCTAGCTTCTTGAAACTTGACACAATAAAGTAGTTCTACGTTCTATCTCTAAGGTTTGTTTCCTCTTGTATCCTAAAGCTGGGACTGGCGAATAACACTTATACTGAAAGGGGTTGCCAAACTTCCAACATACTAGAGTCTCGTGAAATCTCAACATATATTTTTTCATCCAATCTTCATAATACTTTCAAGTAATGATCAGTACACCAATCCCACTTGGATGCCAAAGTTTAGTTCTCCTAGATTGAAGCATTCTTTTGGAGTAACAGTTTGAATTTTTAGGTTTCACTCTGTTTTCTCCTATATTGACAAATGTAGTTCGAACTCTAAATCAAACACGGTTTGTGCTAGCTTCTTGAAACTTGAAACAGTAAAGTAGTTCTACTTTCTCTTTTTACTTTTTGTTTCCTCTGGATGTAGACCTAAGCAGAGACTGACGAAAGACACATTCAATGAAAGGCGTTGTTAGGCTGCCAAAATACTACAGGCTCCTGAAATCTCAACATATTTTTTTTCCGACCTTAATGATAATTTCAACTAATGAGCAGTACACCAATAAAACGCGGATGTTCAACTTCCGTTCTCCTAGGTTGAAGCATTCGTTTGCAGTAACAGTTTGAATTTTAAGTTTTCACTCTGTTTTCTCCTATATTGACAGATGCAGTTCGAACTCTAAATCAAACATGGTTTGTGCTAGCTTCTTGAAACTTGACACAATAAAGTAGTTCTACGTTCTATCTCTAAGGTTTGTTTCCTCTTGATGTAGCCTTAAGCAGAGACTGGCGAATAACACTTTCAATGAAAGGTGTTGTTAAGCTTCCAAAAAACTACCGTCTCCTGTAATCTCAATATACATTTTTTCATCCAATCTTCATGATTCTTTCAAGTATTGATCAGTACACCAATCAAACGTGGATGCCCAAGTTTTGTTCTTCTAGGTTGTAGCATTCGTTTGCAGGAACAGTTAGAAATTATAGGTTTCACTCTGTTTTCTCCTATATTGACAGATGCAGTTAGAACTCTAAATCAAACACGGTTTGTGCTAGCTTCTTGAAACTTGACACATTAAAGTAGTTCTACGTTCTATCTCTAAGGTTTGTTTCCTCTTGTATCCTAAAGCTGGGACTGGCGAATAACACTTATACTGAAAGGGGTTGCCAAACTTCCAACATACTAGAGTCTCGTGAAATCTCAACATATATTTTTTCATCCAATCTTCATGATACTTTCAAGTAATGATCAGTACACCAATCCCACTTGGATGCCAAAGTTTAGTTCTCCTAGATTGAAGAATTCTTTTGGAGTAACAGTTTGAATTTTTAGGTTTCACTCTGTTTTCTCCTATATTGACAAATGTAGTTCGAACTCTAAATCAAACACGGTTTGTGCTAGCTTCTTGAAACTTGAAACAGTAGAGTAGTTCTACATTCTATTTTTACTTTTTGTTTCCTCTGGATGTAGACCTAAGCAGAGACTGAAGAAAGACACATTCAATGAAAGGCATTGTTAGGCTGCCAAAATACTACAGTCTCCTGAAATCTCAACATATTTTTTTTCCGACCTTCATGATAATTTCAAGTAATGAGCAGTACACCAATAAAACGTGGATGTTCAAGTTTCGTTCTCCTAGGTTGAAGCATTCGTTTGCAGTAACAGTTTGAATTTTAAGTTTTCACTCTGTTTTCTCCTATATTGACAGATGCAGTTCGAACTCTAAATCAAACATGGTTTGTGCTAGCTTCTTGAAACTTGACACAATAAAGTAGTTCTACGTTCTATCTCTAAGGTTTGTTTCCTCTTGATGTAGCCTTAAGCAGAGACGGGCCAATAAACACTTTCAATGAAAGGCGTGGTTAAGCTTCCAAAAAACTACCGCCTCCTGAAATCTCAACATACATTTTTTTCATCCAATCTTCATGATTCTTTCAAGTATCGATTAGTACACCAATCAAACGTGGATGCCCAAGTTTTGTTCTTCTAGGTTGTAGCATTCGTTTGCAGGAACAGTTAGAAATTATAGGTTTCACTCTGTTTTCTCCTATATTGACAGATGCAGTTAGAACTCTAAATCAAACACGGTTTGTGCTAGCTTCTTGAAACTTGACACAATAAAGTAATTCTACGTTCTATCTCTAAGGTTTGTTTCCTCTTGTATCCTAAAGCTGGGACTGGCGAATAACACTTATACTGAAAGGGGTTGCCAAACTTCCAACACACTAGAGTCTCCTGAAATCTGAACATATATTTTTTCATCCAATCTTCATGATACTTTCAAGTAATGATCAGTACACCAATCCCACTTGGATGCCAAAGTTTAGTTCTCCTAGATTGAAGCATTCTTTTGGAGTAACAGTTTGAATTTTTAGGTTTCACTCTGTTTTCTCCTATATTGACCAATGTAGTTCGAACTCTAAATCAAACACGGTTTGTGGTAGCTTCTTGAAACTTGAAACAGTAAAGTAGTCTACATTCTATTTTTACTTTTTGTTTCCTCTGGATGTAGACCTAAGCAGAGACTCACGAAAGACACATTCAATGAAAGGCGTTGTTAGGCTGCCAAAATACTACAGGCTCCTGAAATCTCAACATATTTTTTTTTCTGACCTTCATGATAATTTCAAGTAATGAGCAGTACACCAATAAATCGTGGATGTTCAAGTTCCGTTCTCCTAGGTTGAAGCATTCGTTTGCAGTAACAGTTTGAATTTTTAGTTTTCATTCTGTTTTCTCCTATATTGACAGATGCAGTTCGAACTCTAAATCAAACATGGTTTGTGCTAGCTTCTTGAAACTTGACACAATAAAGTAGTTCTACGTTCTATCTCTAAGGTTTGTTTCCTCTTGTATCCTAAAGCTGGGACTGGCGAATAACACTTATACTGAAAGGGGTTGCCAAACTTCCAACATACTAGAGTCTCGTGAAATCTCAACATATATTTTTTCATCCATCTTCATAATACTTTCAAGTAATGATCAGTACACCAATCCCACTTGGATGCCAAAGTTTAGTTCTCCTAGATTGAAGCATTCTTTTGGAGTAACAGTTTGAATTTTTAGGTTTCACTCTGTTTTCTCCTATATTGACAAATGTAGTTCGAACTCTAAATCAAACACGGTTTGTGCTAGCTTCTTGAAACTTGAAACAGTAAAGTAGTTCTACATTCTCTTTTTACTTTTTGTTTCCTCTGGATGTAGACCTAAGCAGAGACTGACGAAAGACACATTCAATGAAAGGCATTGTTAGGCTGCCAAAATACTACAGGCTCCTGAAATCTCAACATATTTTTTTTCCGACCTTAATGATAATTTCAACTAATGAGCAGTACACCAATAAAACGCGGATGTTCAACTTCCGTTCTCCTAGGTTGAAGCATTCGTTTGCAGTAACAGTTTGAATTTTAAGTTTTCACTCTGTTTTCTCCTATATTGACAGATGCAGTTCGAACTCTAAATCAAACATGGTTTGTGCTAGCTTCTTG
The DNA here is from genome assembly GCF_048772815.1 of Callospermophilus lateralis. Classification (NCBI taxonomy): domain Eukaryota; kingdom Metazoa; phylum Chordata; class Mammalia; order Rodentia; family Sciuridae; genus Callospermophilus; species Callospermophilus lateralis. The sequence goes on from NW_027517733.1 coordinate 7,318, forward strand.
AAACTTGACACAATAAAGTAGTTCTACGTTCTATCTCTAAGGTTTGTTTCCTCTTGATGTAGCCTTAAGCAGAGACTGGCGAATAACACTTTCAATGAAAGGCGTTGTTAAGCTTCCAAAAAACTACCGTCTCCTGAAATCTCAATATACATTTTTTCATCCAATCTTCATGATTCTTTCAAGTATTGATCAGTACACCAATCAAACGTGGATGCCCAAGTTTTGTTCTTCTAGGTTGTAGCATTCGTTTGCAGGAACAGTTAGAAATTATAGGTTTCACTCTGTTTTCTCCTATATTGACAGATGCAGTTAGAACTCTAAATCAAACACGGTTTGTGCTAGCTTCTTGAAACTTGACACATTAAAGTAGTTCTACGTTCTATCTCTAAGGTTTGTTTCCTCTTGTATCCTAAAGCTGGGACTGGCGAATAACACTTATACTGAAAGGGGTTGCCAAACTTCCAACATACTAGAGTCTCGTGAAATCTCAACATATATTTTTTCATCCAATCTTCATGATACTTTCAAGTAATGATCAGTACACCAATCCCACTTGGATGCCAAAGTTTAGTTCTCCTAGATTGAAGAATTCTTTTGGAGTAACAGTTTGAATTTTTAGGTTTCACTCTGTTTTCTCCTATATTGACAAATGTAGTTCGAACTCTAAATCAAACACGGTTTGTGCTAGCTTCTTGAAACTTGAAACAGTAGAGTAGTTCTACATTCTATTTTTACTTTTTGTTTCCTCTGGATGTAGACCTAAGCAGAGACTGAAGAAAGACACATTCAATGAAAGGCATTGTTAGGCTGCCAAAATACTACAGTCTCCTGAAATCTCAACATATTTTTTTTCCGACCTTCATGATAATTTCAAGTAATGAGCAGTACACCAATAAAACGTGGATGTTCAAGTTTCGTTCTCCTAGGTTGAAGCATTCGTTTGCAGTAACAGTTTGAATTTTAAGTTTTCACTCTGTTTTCTCCTATATTGACAGATGCAGTTCGAACTCTAAATCAAACATGGTTTGTGCTAGCTTCTTGAAACTTGACACAATAAAGTAGTTCTACGTTCTATCTCTAAGGTTTGTTTCCTCTTGATGTAGCCTTAAGCAGAGACGGGCCAATAAACACTTTCAATGAAAGGCGTGGTTAAGCTTCCAAAAAACTACCGCCTCCTGAAATCTCAACATACATTTTTTTCATCCAATCTTCATGATTCTTTCAAGTATCGATTAGTACACCAATCAAACGTGGATGCCCAAGTTTTGTTCTTCTAGGTTGTAGCATTCGTTTGCAGGAACAGTTAGAAATTATAGGTTTCACTCTGTTTTCTCCTATATTGACAGATGCAGTTAGAACTCTAAATCAAACACGGTTTGTGCTAGCTTCTTGAAACTTGACACAATAAAGTAATTCTACGTTCTATCTCTAAGGTTTGTTTCCTCTTGTATCCTAAAGCTGGGACTGGCGAATAACACTTATACTGAAAGGGGTTGCCAAACTTCCAACACACTAGAGTCTCCTGAAATCTGAACATATATTTTTTCATCCAATCTTCATGATACTTTCAAGTAATGATCAGTACACCAATCCCACTTGGATGCCAAAGTTTAGTTCTCCTAGATTGAAGCATTCTTTTGGAGTAACAGTTTGAATTTTTAGGTTTCACTCTGTTTTCTCCTATATTGACCAATGTAGTTCGAACTCTAAATCAAACACGGTTTGTGGTAGCTTCTTGAAACTTGAAACAGTAAAGTAGTCTACATTCTATTTTTACTTTTTGTTTCCTCTGGATGTAGACCTAAGCAGAGACTCACGAAAGACACATTCAATGAAAGGCGTTGTTAGGCTGCCAAAATACTACAGGCTCCTGAAATCTCAACATATTTTTTTTTCTGACCTTCATGATAATTTCAAGTAATGAGCAGTACACCAATAAATCGTGGATGTTCAAGTTCCGTTCTCCTAGGTTGAAGCATTCGTTTGCAGTAACAGTTTGAATTTTTAGTTTTCATTCTGTTTTCTCCTATATTGACAGATGCAGTTCGAACTCTAAATCAAACATGGTTTGTGCTAGCTTCTTGAAACTTGACACAATAAAGTAGTTCTACGTTCTATCTCTAAGGTTTGTTTCCTCTTGTATCCTAAAGCTGGGACTGGCGAATAACACTTATACTGAAAGGGGTTGCCAAACTTCCAACATACTAGAGTCTCGTGAAATCTCAACATATATTTTTTCATCCATCTTCATAATACTTTCAAGTAATGATCAGTACACCAATCCCACTTGGATGCCAAAGTTTAGTTCTCCTAGATTGAAGCATTCTTTTGGAGTAACAGTTTGAATTTTTAGGTTTCACTCTGTTTTCTCCTATATTGACAAATGTAGTTCGAACTCTAAATCAAACACGGTTTGTGCTAGCTTCTTGAAACTTGAAACAGTAAAGTAGTTCTACATTCTCTTTTTACTTTTTGTTTCCTCTGGATGTAGACCTAAGCAGAGACTGACGAAAGACACATTCAATGAAAGGCATTGTTAGGCTGCCAAAATACTACAGGCTCCTGAAATCTCAACATATTTTTTTTCCGACCTTAATGATAATTTCAACTAATGAGCAGTACACCAATAAAACGCGGATGTTCAACTTCCGTTCTCCTAGGTTGAAGCATTCGTTTGCAGTAACAGTTTGAATTTTAAGTTTTCACTCTGTTTTCTCCTATATTGACAGATGCAGTTCGAACTCTAAATCAAACATGGTTTGTGCTAGCTTCTTGAAACTTGACACAATAAAGTAGTTCTACGTTCTATCTCTAAGGTTTGTTTCCTCTTGATGTAGCCTTAAGCAGAGACTGGCGAATAACACTTTCAATGAAAGGCGTTGTTAAGCTTCCAAAAAACTACCGTCTCCTGAAATCTCAATATACATTTTTTCATCCAATCTTCATGATTCTTTCAAGTATTGATCAGTACACCAATCAAACGTGGATGCCCAAGTTTTGTTCTTCTAGGTTGTAGCATTCGTTTGCAGGAACAGTTAGAAATTATAGGTTTCACTCTGTTTTCTCCTATATTGACAGATGCAGTTAGAACTCTAAATCAAACACGGTTTGTGCTAGCTTCTTGAAACTTGACACATTAAAGTAGTTCTACGTTCTATCTCTAAGGTTTGTTTCCTCTTGTATCCTAAAGCTGGGACTGGCGAATAACACTTATACTGAAAGGGGTTGCCAAACTTCCAACATACTAGAGTCTCGTGAAATCTCAACATATATTTTTTCATCCAATCTTCATGATACTTTCAAGTAATGATCAGTACACCAATCCCACTTGGATGCCAAAGTTTAGTTCTCCTAGATTGAAGCATTCTTTTGGAGTAACAGTTTGAATTTTTAGGTTTCACTCTGTTTTCTCCTATATTGACAAATGTAGTTCGAACTCTAAAACAAACACGGTTTGTGCTAGCTTCTTGAAACTTGAAACAGTAAAGTAGTTCTACATTCTATTTTTACTTTTTGTTTCCTCTGGATGTAGACCTAAGCAGAGACTGACGAAAGACACATTCAATGAAAGGCGTTGTTAGGCTGCCAAAATACTACAGTCTCCTGAAATCTCAACATTTTTTTTTTCCGACCTTCATGATAATTTCATGTAATCAGCAGTACACCAATAAAACGTGGATGTTCAAGTTTCGTTCTCCTAGGTTGAAGCATTCGTTTGCAGTAGCAGTTTGAATTTTTAGTTTTCACTCTGTTTTCTCCTATATTGACAGATGCAGTTCGAACTCTAAATCAAACATGGTTTGTGCTAGCTTCTTGAAACTTTACAGAATGAAGTAGTTCTACGTTCTATCTCTAAGGTTTGTTTCCTCTTGACTTAGCCTTAAGCAGAGACTGGCGAATAACACTTTCAATGAAAGGCGTTTTTAAGCTTCCAAAAAACTACCGTCTCCTGAAATCTCAACATATATTTTTTCATCCAATCTTCATGATTCTTTCAAGTATTGATCAGTACACCAATCAAACGTGGATGCCCCAGTTTTGTTCTTCTAGGTTGTAGCATTCGTTTGCAGGAACAGTTAGAAATTATAGGTTTCACTCTGTTTTCTCCTATATTGACAGATGCAGTTAGAACTCTAAATCAAACACAGTTTGTGCTAGCTTCTTGAATCTTGACTCAATAAAGTAGTTCTACGTTCTATCTCTAAGGTTTGTTTCCTCTTGTATCCTAAAGCTGGGACTGGCGAATAACACCTATACTGAAAGGGGTTGCCAAACTTCCAACACACTAGAGTCTCCTGAAATCTCAACATATTTTTTCATCCAATCTTCATGACACTTTCAAGTAATGATCAGTACACCAATCCCACTTGGATGCCAAAGTTTAGTTCTCCTAGATTGAAGCATTCTTTTGGAGTAACAGTTTGAATTTTTAGGTTTCACTCTGTTTTCTCCTATAGTGACAAATGTAGTTCGAACTCTAAATCAAACACGGTTTGTGCTAGCTTCTTGAAAATTGAAACAGTAAAGTAGTTCTACATTCTATTTTTATTTTTTGTTTCCTCTGGATGTAGACCTAAGCAGAGACTGACGAAAGACACATTCAATGAAAGGCGTTGTTAGGCTGCCAAAATACTACAGTCTCCTGAAATCTCAACATATTTTTTTTTTGACCTTCATGATGATTTCAAGTAATGAGCAGTACACCAATAAAACGTGGATGTTCAAGTTTCGTTCTCCTAGCTTGAAGCATTCGTTTGCAGTAACAGTTTGAATTTTTAGTTTTCACTCTGTTTTCTCCTATATTGACAGATGCAGTTCGAACTCTAAATCAAACATGGTGTGCTAGCTTCTTGAAACTTGACACAATAAAGTAGTTCTACGTTCTATCTCTAAGGTTTGTTTCCTCTTGATGTAGCCTTAAGCAGAGACGGGCCAATAAACACTTTCAATGAAAGGCGTGGTTAAGCTTCCAAAAAACTACCGTCTCCTGAAATCTCAACATATATCTTTTCATCCAATCTTCATGATTCTTTCAAGTATTGATCAGTACACCAATCAAACGTGGATGCCCAAGGTTTGTTCTTCTAGGTTGTAGCATTCGTTTGCAGGAACAGTTAGAAATTATAGGTTTCACTCTGTTTTCTCCTATATTGTCAGAAGCATTTAGAACTCTAAATCAAACACGGTTTGTGCTAGCTTCTTGAAACTTGACACAATAAAGTAATTCTACGTTCTATCTCTAAGGTTTGTTTCCTCTTGTATCCTAAAGCTGGGACTGGCGAATAACACTTATACTGAAAGGGGTTGCCAAACTTCCAACACACTAGAGTCTCCTGAAATCTCAACATATATTTTTTCATCCAATCTTCATGATACTTTCAAGTAATGATCAGTACACCAATCCCACTTGGATGCCAAAGTTTAGTTCTCCTAGATTGAAGCATTCTTTTGGAGTAACAGTTTGAATGTTTAGGTTTCACTCTGTTTTCTCCTATATTGACCAATGTAGTTCGTACTCTAAATCAAACACGGTTTGTGCTAGCTTCTTGAAACTTGAAAAAGTAAAGTAGTTCTACATTCTATTTTTATTTTTTGTTTCCTCTGGATGTAGACCTAAGCAGAGACTGACGAAAGACACATTCAATCAAAGGCTTTGTTAGGCTGCCAAAATACTACAGTCTCCTGAAATCTCAACATATATCTTTTCACCCAATCTTCATGATTTTTCAAGTATTGATCAGTACACCAATCAAACGTGGATGCCCAAGTTTTGTTCTTCTAGGTTGTAGCATTCGTTTGCAGGAACAGTTAGAAATTATAGGTTTCACTCTGTTTTCTCCTATATTGACAGATGCAGTTCGAACTCTAAATCAAACACGGTTTGTGCTAGCTTCTTGAAACTTGACACAATAAAGTAGTTCTACGTTCTATCTCTAAGGTTTGTTTCCTCTTGTACCTAAAGCTGGGACTGGCGAATAACACTTATACTGAAAGGGGTTGCCAAACTTCCAACACACTAGAGTCTCCTGAAATCTCAACATATATTTTTTCATCCAATCTTCATGATACTTTCAAGTAATGATCAGTACACCAATCCCACTTGGATGCCAAAGTTTAGTTCTCCTAGATTGAAGCATTCTTTTGTAGTAACAGTTTGAATTTTTAGGTTTCACTCTGTTTTCTCCTATATTGACAAATGTAGTTCGAACTCTAAATCAAACACGGTTTGTTCTAGCTTCTTGAAACTTGAAACAGTAAAGTAGTTCTAAATTCTATTTTTATTTTTGTTTCCTCTGGATGTAGACCTAAGCAGAGACTGACGAAAGACACATTCAATAAAAGGCGTTGTTAGGCTGCCAAAATACTACAGTCTCCTGAAATCTCAACATATTTTTCTTCGACCTTCATGATAATTTCAAGTATTGACTAGTACACCAATAAAACGTGGATGTTCAAGTTTCGTTCTCCTAGGTTGAAGCATTCGTTTGCAGTAACAGTTTGAATTTTTAGTTTTCACTCTGTTTTCTCCTATATTGACAGATGCAGTTCGAACTCTAAATCAAACATGGTTTGTGCTAGCTTCTTGAAACTTGACACAATAAAGTAGTTCTACGTTCTATCTCTAAGGTTTCTTTCCTCTTGATGTAGCCTTAAGCAGAGACTGGCGAATAACACTTTCAATGAAAGGCGTTGTTTAGCTTCCAAAAAACTACCGTCTCCTGAAATCTCAACATATATTTTTTCATCCAATCTTCATGATTCTTTCAAGTATTGATCAGTACACCAATCAAACGTGGATGCCCAAGTTTTGTTCTTCTAGGTTGTAGCATTCGTTTGCAGGAACAGTTAGAAATTATAGGTTTCACTCTGTTTTCTCCTATATTGACAGATGCAGTTAGAACTCTAAATCAAACACGGTTTGTGCTAGCTTCTTGAAACTTGACTCAATAAAGTAGTTCTACGTTCTATCTCTAAGGTTTGTTTCCTCTTGTATCCTAAAGCTGGGACTGGCGAATAACACTTATACTGAAAGGGGTTGCCAAACTTCCAACACACTAGAGTCTCCTGAAATCTCAACATATTTTTTCATCCAATCTTCATGATACTTTCAAGTAATGATCAGTACACCAATCCCACTTGGATGCCAAAGTTTAGTTCTCCTAGATTGAAGCATTCTTTTGGAGTAACAGTTTGAATTTTTAGGTTTCACTCTGTTTTCTCCTATATTGACAAATGTAGTTCGAACTCTAAATCAAACACGGTTTGTGCTAGCTTCTTGAAACTTGAAACAGTAAAGTAGTTCTACATTCTATTTTTATTTTTTGTTTCCTCTGGATGTAGACCTAAGCAGAGACTGACGAAAGACACATTCAATGAAAGGCGTTGTTAGGCTGCCAAAATACTACAGTCTCCTGAAATCTCAACATATTTTTTTTTCCGAACTTCATGATAATTTCCAATAATGAGCAGTACACCAATAAAACGTGGATGTTCAAGTTTCGTTCTTCTAGGTTGAAGCATTCGTTTGCAGTAACAGTTTGAATTTTTAGTTTTCACTCTGTTTTCTCCTATATTGACAGATGCAGTTCAAACTCTAAATCAAACATGGTTTGTGCTACCTTCTTGAAACTTGACACAATAAAGTAGTTCTACGTTCTATCTCTAAGGTTTGTTTCCTCTTGATGTAGCCTTAAGCAGAGACTGGCGAATAACACTTTCAATGAAAGGCGTTGTTAAGCTTCCAAAAAACTACCGTCTCCTGAAATCTCTAACATACATTTTTTCCTCCAATCTTCATGATTCATTCAAGTATTGATCAGTACACCAATCAAACTTGGATGCCCAAGTTTTGTTCTTCTAGGTTGTAGCATTCGTTTGCAGGAACAGTTAGAAATTATAGGTTTCACTCTGTTTTCTCCTATATTGACAGATGCAGTTAGAACTCTAAATCAAACACGGTTTGTGCTAGCTTCTTGAAACTTGACACAATAAAGTAGTTCTACCTTCTATCTCTAAGGTTTGTTTCCTCTTGATGTAGCCTTAAGCAGAGACTGGCGAATAACACTTTCAATGAAAGGCGTTGTTAAGTTTCCAAAAAACTACTGTCTCCTGAAATCTCAACATACATTTTTTCATCCAATCTTCATGATTCTTTCAAGTATTGATCGGTACACCAATCAAACGTGGATGCCCAAGTTTTGTTCTTCTAGGTTGTAGCATTCGTTTGCAGGAACAGTTAGAAATTATAGGTTTCACTCTGTTTTCTCCTATATTGACAGATGCAGTTAAAACTCTAAATCAAACACGGTTTGTGCTAGCTTCTTGAAACTTGACACAATAAAGTAGTTCTACGTTCTATCTCTAAGGTTTGTTTCCTCTTGTATCCTAAAGCTGGGACTGGCGAATCACACTTATAATGAAAGGGGTTGCCAAACTTCCAACACACTAGAGTCTCGTGGAATCTCAACATATATTTTTTCATCCAATCTTCATGATACTTTCAAGTAATGATCAGTACACCAATCCCACTTGGATGCCAAAGTTTAGTTCTCCTAGATGGAAGCATTCTTTTGGAGTAACAGTTTGAATTTTTAGGTTTCACTCTGCTTTCTCCTATATTGACAAATGTAGTTCGAACTCTAAATCAAACACGGTTTGTGCTAGCTTCTTGAACCTTGAAACAGTAAAGTAGTTCTACATTCTATTTTTATTTTTTGTTTCCCTTGGATGTAGACGTAAGCAGAGACTGACGAAAGACACATTCAATGAAAGGCGTTGTTAGGCTGCCAAAATACTACAGTCTCGTGAAATCTCAACATATTTTTTGTTCCGACCTTCATGATAATTTCAAGTAATCAGCAGTACACCAATATAACGTGGATGTTCAAGTTTCGTTCTCCTAGGTTGTAGCATTCGTTTGCAGTAACAGCTTGAATTTTTAGTTTTCACTCTGTTTTCTCCTATATTGACAGATGCAGTTCGAACTCTAAATCAAACATGGTTTGTGCTAGCTTCTTGAAACTTGACACAATAAAGTAGTTCTACGTTCTATCTCTAAGGTTTGTTTCCTCTTGATGTAGCCTTAAGCAGAGACTGGCGAATAACACTTTCAATGAAAGGCGTTGTTAAGCTTCCAAAAAACTACCGTCTCCTGAAATCTCAACATGCATTTTTTCATCCAATCTTCATGATTCTTTCAAGTATTGATCGGTACACCAATCAAACGTGGATGCCCAAGTTTTGTTCTTCTAGGTTGTAGCATTCGTTTGCAGGAACAGTTAGAAATTATAGGTTTCACTCTGTTTTCTCCTATATTGACAGATGCAGTTAGAATTCTAAATCAAACACGGTTTGTGCTAGCTTCTTGAAACTTGACACAATAAAGTACTTCTACGTTCTATCACTAAGGTTTGTTTCCTCTTGTATCCTAAAGCTGGGACTGGCGAATAACACTTATACTGAAAGGGGTTGCCATACTTCCAACACACTAGAGTCTCCTGAAATCTCAACATATATTTTTTCATCCAATCTTCATGATACTTTAAAGTAATGATCAGTACACCAATCCCACTTGGATGCCAAAGTTTAGTTCTCCTAGATTGAAGCATTCTTTTGGAGTAACAGTTTGATTTTTTAGGTTTCACTCTGTTTTCTCCTATATTGACAAATGTAGTTCGAACTCTAAATCAAACACGGTTTGTGCTAGCTTCTTGAAACTTGAAACAGAAAAGTAGTTCTACATACTATTTCTATTTTTTGTTTCCTCTGGATGTAGAACTAAGCAGTGACTGAAGAAAGACACATTCAATGAAAGGCGTTGTTAGGCTGCCAAAATACTACAGGCTCCTGAAATGTCAACATATTTTTTTTTCCGACCTTCATGATAATTTCACGTAATGAGCAGTACACCAATAAAACGTGGATGTTCAAGTTCCGTTCTCCCAGGTTGAAGCATTCGTTTGCAGTAACAGTTTGAATTTTTAGTTTTCACTCTGTTTTCTCCTATATTGACAGATGCAGTTCGAACTCTAAATCAAACATGGTTTGTGCTAGTTTCTTTAAACTTGACACAATAAATTAGTTCTACGTTCTATCTCTAAGGTTTGTTTCCTCTTGATGTAGCCTTAAGCAGAGACTGGCGAATAACACTTTCAATGAAAGGCGTTGTTAAGCTTCCAAAAAACTACCGTCTCCTGAAATCTCAACATGCATTTTTTTCATCCAATCTTCATGATTCTTTCAAGTATTGATCAGTACACCATTCAAACGTGGATGCGCAAGTTTTGTTCTTCTAGGTTGTAGCATTCGTTTGCAGGAACAGTTAGAAATTATAGGTTTCACTCTGTTTTCTCCTATATTGACAGATGCAGTTAGAATTCTAAATCAAACACGGTTTGTGCTAGCTTCTTGAAAACTTGACACAATAAAGTACTTCTACGTTCTATCACTAAGGTTTGTTTCCTCTTGTATCCTAAAGCTGGGACTGGCGAATAACACATATACTGAAAGGGGTTGCCAAACTTCCAACACAATATAGTCTCCTGAAATCTCAACATATTTTTTTTCCGAACTTCATGATAATTTCAAGTAATGAGCAGTACACCAATAAAACGTGGATGTTCAAGTTCCGTTCTCCTTGGTTGAAGCATTCGTTTGCAGTAACAGTTTGAATTTTTAGTTTTCACTCTGTTTTCTCCTATATTGACAGATGCAGTTCAAACTCTAAATCAAACATGGTTTGTGCTAGCTTCTTGAAACTTGACACAATAAAGTACTTCTACGATCTATCTCTAAGGTTTGTTTACTCTTGATGTAGCCTTAAGCAGACACTGGCGAATAACACTTTCAATGAATGGCGTTGTTAAGCTTCCAAAAAACTACCGTATCCTGAAATCTCAACATACATTTTTTCATCCAATCTTCATGATTCTTTCCAGTATTGATCAGTACTCCAATCAAACGTGGATACCCAAGTTTTGTTCTTCTAGGTTGTAGCATTCGTTTGCAGGAACAGTTAGAAATTATAGGTTTCACTCTGTTTTCTCCTATATTGACAGATGCAGTTAGAACTCTAAATCAAACATGGTTTGTGCAAGCTTCTTGAAACTTGACACAATAAAGTAGTTCTACGTTCTATCTCTAAGGTTTGTTTCCTCTTGTATCCTAAAGCTGGGACTGGCGAATAACACTTATACTGAAAGGGGTTGCCAAACTTCCAACACACTAGAGTCTCCTGAAATCTCAACATATATTTTTTCATCCAATCTTCATGATAATTTCAAGTAATGATCAGTACACCAATCCCACTTGGATGCCAATGATTAGTTCTCCTAGAATGAAGCATTCTTTTGGAGTAACAGTTTGAATTTTTAGGTTTCACTCTGTTTTCTCCTATATTGACAAATGTAGTTCGAACTCTAAATCAAACACGGTTTGTGCTAGCTTCTTGAAACTTGAAACAGTAAAGTAGTTCTACATTCTATTTTTATTTTTTGTTTCCTCTGGATGTAGACCTAAGCAGAGACTGACGAAAGACACATTCAATGAAAGGCGTTGTTAGGCTGCCAAAATACTACAGTCTCCTGAAATCTCAACATATTTTTTTTTCCGACCTTCTTGATAATTTCAAGTAATGAGCAGTACACCAATAAAATGTGGATGTTCAAGTTTCGTTCTCCTAGGTTGAAGCATTCGTTTGCAGTAACAGTTTGAATATTTAGTTTTCACTCTGTTTTCTCCTATATTGACAGATGCAGTTCGAACTCTAAATCAAACATGGTTTGTGCTAGCTTCTTGAAACTTGACACAATAAAGTAGTTCTACGTTCTATCTCTAAGGTTTGTTTCCTCTTGTATCCTAAAGCTGGGACTGGCGAATAACACTTATACTGAAAGGGGTTGCAAAACTTGCAACACACTAGAGTCTCGTGAAATCTCAACATATATTTTTTCATCCAATCTTCATGATTCTTTCAAGTATTGATCAGTACTCCAATCAAACGTGGATACCCAAGTTTTGTTCTTCTAGGTTGTAGCATTCGTTTGCAGGAACAGTTAGAAATTATAGGTTTCACTCTGTTTTCTCCTATATTGACAGATGCATTTAGAACTCTAAATCAAACACGGTTTGTGCTAGCTTCTTGAAACTTGACACAGTAAAGTAGTTCTACGTTCTATCTCTAAGGTTTGTTTCCTCTTGTATCCTAAAGCTGGGACTGGCGAAAAACACTCATAATGAAAGGGGTTGCCAAGCTTCCAACAAACTAGAGTCTCCTGAAATCTCAACATATATTTTTTCATTAAATCTTCATGATACTTTCAAGTAATGATCAGTACACCAATCCCACTTGGATGCCAAAGTTTAGTTCTCCTTGATTGAAGCATTCTTTTGGAGTAACAGTTTGAATTTTTAGGTTTCACTCTGTTTTCTCCTATATTGACAAATGTAGTTCGAACTATAAATCAAACACGGTTTGTGCTAGCTTCTTGAAACTTGAAACAGTAAAGTAGTTCTACATTCTATTTTTATTTTTTGTTTCCTCTGGATGTAGACCTAAGCAGAGACTGACGAAAGACACATTCAATGAAAGGCGTTGTTAGGCTGCCAAAATATACAGTCTCCTGAAATCTCAACATATTTTTTTTCCGAATTTCATGATAATTTCATGTAATCAGCAGTACACCAATAAAACGTGGATGTTCAAGTTTCGTTCTCCTAGGTTGAAGTATTCGTTTGCAGTAACAGTTTGAATCTTTAGTTTTCACTCTGTTTTCTCCTATATTGACAGATGCAGTTCGAACTCTAAATCAAACATGGTTTGTGCTAGCTTCTTGAAACTTGACACAATAATGTAGTTCTACGTTCTATCTCTAAGGTTTGTTTCCTCTTGATGTAGCATTAAGCAGAGACTGGCGAATAACACTTTCAATGAATGGCGTTGTTAAGCTTCCAAAAAACTACCGTCTCCTGAAATCTCAACATACATTTTTTCATCCAATCTTCATGATTCTTTCAAGTATTGATCAGTACTCCAATCAAACGTGGATGCCCAAGATTTGTTCTTCTAGGTTGTAGCATTCGTTTGCAGGAAGAGTTGGAAATTATAGGTTTCACTCTGTTTTCTCCTATATTGACAGATGCAGTTAGAACTCTAAATCAAACACGGTTTGTGCTAGCTTCTTGAAACTTGACACAATAAAGTAGTTCTACGTTCTATCTCTAAGGTTTGTTTCCTCTTGTATCCTAAAGCTGGGACTGGCGAATAACTCTTATACTGAAAGGGGTTGCCAAACTTCCAACACACTAGAGTCTCCTGAAATCTCAACATATATTTTTTCATTAAATCTTCATGATACTTTCAAGTAATGATCAGTACACCAATCCCACTTGGATGCCAAAGTTTAGTTCTCCTTGATTGAAGCATTCTTTTGGAGTAACAGTTTGAATTTTTAGGTTTCACTCTGTTTTCTCCTATATTGACAAATGTAGTTCGAACTATAAATCAAACACGGTTTGTGCTAGCTTCTTGAAACTTGAAACAGTAAAGTAGTTCTACATTCTATTTTTATTTTTTGTTTCCTCTGGATGTAGACCTAAGCAGAGACTGACGAAAGACACATTCAATGAAAGGCGTTGTTAGGCTGCCAAAATATACAGTCTCCTGAAATCTCAACATATTTTTTTTCCGAATTTCATGATAATTTCATGTAATCAGCAGTACACCAATAAAACGTGGATGTTCAAGTTTCGTTCTCCTAGGTTGAAGTATTCGTTTGCAGTAACAGTTTGAATCTTTAGTTTTCACTCTGTTTTCTCCTATATTGACAGATGCAGTTCGAACTCTAAATCAAACATGGTTTGTGCTAGCTTCTTGAAACTTGACACAATAATGTAGTTCTACGTTCTATCTCCAAGGTTTGTTTCCTCTTGATGTAGCATTAAGCAGAGACTGGCGAATAACACTTTCAATGAATGGCGTTGTTAAGCTTCCAAAAAACTACCGTCTCCTGAAATCTCAACATACATTTTTTCATCCAATCTTCATGATTCTTTCAAGTATTGATCAGTACTCCAATCAAACGTGGATGCCCAAGATTTGTTCTTCTAGGTTGTAGCATTCGTTTGCAGGAAGAGTTGGAAATTATAGGTTTCACTCTGTTTTCTCCTATATTGACAGATGCAGTTAGAACTCTAAATCAAACACGGTTTGTGCTAGCTTCTTGAAACTTGACACAATAAAGTAGTTCTACGTTCTATCTCTAAGGTTTGTTTCCTCTTGTATCCTAAAGCTGGGACTGGCGAATAACTCTTATACTGAAAGGGGTTGCCAAACTTCCAACACACTAGAGTCTCCTGAAATCTCAACATATATTTTTTCATCCAATCTTCATGATACTTTCAAGTAATGATCAGTACACCAATCCCACTTGGATGCCAAAGTTTAGTTCTCCTAGATTGAAGCATTCTTTTGAGTAACAGTTTGAATTTTTAGGTTTCACTCTGTTTTCTCCTATATTGACAAATGTAGTTCGAACTCTAAATCAAACACGGTTTGTGCTAGCTTCTTGAAACTAGAAACAGTAAAGCAGTTCTACATTCTATTTTTATTTTTTGTTACCTCTGGATGTAGACCTAAGCAGAGACTGACGAAAGACACATTCAATGAAAGGCGTTGTTAGGCTGCCAAAATACTACAGTCTCCTGAAATCTCAACATATTTTTTTTCCGACCTTCATGATAATTTCAAGTAATGAGCAGTACACCAATAAAACGTGGATGTTCAAGTTTCGTTCTCCTAGGTTGAAGTATTCGTTTGCAGTAACAGTTTGAATTTTTAGTTTTCACTCTGTTTTCTCCTATATTGACAGATGCAGTTCAAACTCTAAATCAAACATGGTTTGTGCTACCTTCTTGAAACTTGACACAATAAAGTAGTTCTACGTTCTATCTCAAAGGTTTGTTTCCTCTTGATGTAGCCTTAAGCAGAGACTGGCGAATAACACTTTCAATGAAAGGCGTTGTTAAGCTTCCAAAAAACTACCGTCTCCTGAAATCTCTAACATACATTTTTTCCTCCAATCTTCATGATTCATTCAAGTATTGATCAGTACACCAATCAAACGTGGATGCCCAAGTTTTGTTCTTCTAGGTTGTAGCATTCGTTTGCAGGAACAGTTAGAAATTATAGGTTTCACTCTGTTTTCTCCTATATTGACAGATGCAGTTAGAACTCTAAATCAAACACGGTTTGTGCTAGCTTCTTGAAACTTGACACAATAAAGTAGTTCTACCTTCTATCTCTAAGGTTTGTTTCCTCTTGATGTAGCCTTAAGCAGAGACTGGCGAATAACACTTTCAATGAAACGCGTTGTTAAGCTTCCAAAAAACTACCGTCTCCTGAAATCTCAATATACATTTTTTCATCCAATCTTCATGATTCTTTCAAGTATTGATCAGTACACCAATCAAACGTGGATGCCCAAGTTTTGTTCTTCTAGGTTGTAGCATTCGTTTGCAGGAACTGTTAGAAATTATAGGTTTCACTCTGTTTTCTCCTATATTGACAGATGCAGTTAAAACTCTAAATCAAACACGGTTTGTGCTAGCTTCTTGAAACTTGACACAATAAAGTAGTTCTACGTTCTATCTCTAAGGTTTGTTTCCTCTTGTATCCTAAAGCTGGGACTGGCGAATAACACTTATAATGAAAGGGGTTGCCAAACTTCCAACACCCTAGAGTCTCGTGAAATCTCAACATATATTTTTTCATCCAATCTTCATGATACTTTCAAGTAATGATCAGTACACCAATCCCACTTGGATGCCAAAGTTTAGTTCTCCTAGATGGAAGCATTCTTTTGGAGTAACAGTTTGAATTTTTAGGTTTCACTCTGCTTTCTCCTATATTGACAAATGTAGTTCGAACTCTAAATCAAACACGGTTTGTGCTAGCTTCTTGAACCTTGAAGCAGTAAAGTAGTTCTACATTCTATTTTTATTTTTTGTTTCCCTTGGATGTAGACGTAAGCAGAGACTGACGAAAGACACATTCAATGAAAGGCGTTGTTAGGCTGCCAAAATACTACAGTCTCGTGAAATCTCAACATATTTTTTGTTCCGACCTTCATGATAATTTCAAGTAATCAGCAGTACACCAATAAAACGTGGATGTTCAAGTTTCGTTCTCCTAGGTTGAAGCATTCGTTTGCAGTAACAGTTTGAATTTTTAGTTTTCACTCTGTTTTCTCCTATATTGACAGATGCAGTTCGAACTCTAAATCAAACATGGTTTGTGCTAGCTTCTTGAAACTTGACACAATAAAGTAGTTCTACGTTCTATCTCTAAGGTTTGTTTCCTCTTGATGTAGCCTTAAGCAGAGACTGGCGAATAACACTTTCAATGAAAGGCGTTGTTAAGCTTCCAAAAAACTACCGTCTCCTGAAATCTCAACATATATTTTTTCATCCAATCTTCATGATTCTTTCAAGTATTGATCAGTACACCAATCAAACGTGGATGCCCAAGTTTTCTTCTTCTAGGTTGTAGCATTCATTTGCAGGAACAGTTAGAAATTATAGTTTTCACTCTGTTTTCTCCTATATTGACAGATGCAGTTAGAACTCTAAATCAAACACGGTTTGTGCTAGCTTCTTGAACTTGACACAATAAAGTAGTTCTACGTTCTATCTCTAAGGTTTGTTTCCTCTTGTATCCTAAAGCTGGGACTGGCGAATAACACTTATACTGAAAGGGGTTGCCAAACTTCCAACACACTAGAGTCTCCTGAAATCTCAACATATATTTTTTCATCCAATCTTCATGATACTTTCAAGTAATGATCAGTACACCAATCCCACTTGGATGCCAAAGTTTAGTTCTCCTAGATTGAAGCATTCTTTTGGAGTAACAGTTTGAATTTTTAGGTTTCACTCTGTTTTCTCCTATATTGACAAATGTAGTTCGAACTCTAAATCAAACACGGTTTGTGCTAGCTTCTTGAAACTTGAAACAGTAAAGAAGTCTACATTCTATTTTTACTTTTTGTTTCCTCTGGATGTAGACCTAAGCAGAGACTGACCAAAGACACATTCAATGAAAGGCGTTGTTAGGCTGCCAAAATACTACAGGCTCCTGAAATCTCAACATATTTTTTTTTCTGACCTTCATGATAATTTCAAGTAATGAGCAGTACACCAATAAATCGTGGATGTTCAAGTTCCGTTCTCCTAGGTTGAAGCATTCGTTTGCAGTAACAGTTTGAATTTTTAGTTTTCATTCTGTTTTCTCCTATATTGACAGATGCAGTTCGAACTCTAAATCAAACATGGTTTGTGCTAGCTTCTTGAAACTTGACACAATAAAGTAGTTCTACGTTCTATCTCTAAGGTTTGTTTCCTCTTGATGTAGCCTTAAGCAGAGACTGGCGAATAACACTTTCAATGAAAGGCGTTGTTAAGCTTCCAAAAAACTACCGTCTCCTGAAATCTCAACATACATTTTTTCATCCAATCTTCAGGATTCTTTCAAGTATTGATCAGTACACCAATCAAACGTGGATGCCCAAGTTTTGTTCTTCTAGGTTGTAGCATTCGTTTGCAGGAACAGTTAGAAATTATAGGTTTCACTCTGTTTTCTCCTATATTGACAGATGCAGTTAGAACTCTAAATCAAACACGGTTTGTGCTAGCTTCTTGAAACTTGACACATTAAAGTAGTTCTACGTTCTATCTCTAAGGTTTGTTTCCTCTTGTATCCTAAAGCTGGGACTGGCGAATAACACTTATACTGAAAGGGGTTGCCAAACTTCCAACATACTAGAGTCTCGTGAAATCTCAACATATATTTTTTCATCTAATCTTCATAATACTTTCAAGTAATGATCAGTACACCAATCCCACTTGGATGCCAAAGTTTAGTTCTCCTAGATTGAAGCATTCTTTTGGAGTAACAGTTTGAATTTTTAGGTTTCACTCTGTTTTCTCCTATATTGACCAATGTAGTTCGAACTCTAAATCAAACACGGTTTGTGCTAGCTTCTTGAAACTTGAAACAGTAAAGTAGTCTACATTCTATTTTTACTTTTTGTTTCCTCTGGATGTAGACCTAAGCAGAGACTCACGAAAGACACATTCAATGAAAGGCGTTGTTAGGCTGCCAAAATACTACAGGCTCCTGAAATCTCAACATATTTTTTTTTCTGACCTTCATGATAATTTCAAGTAATGAGCAGTACACCAATAAATCGTGGATGTTCAAGTTCCGTTCTCCTAGGTTGAAGCATTCGTTTGCAGTAACAGTTTGAATTTTTAGTTTTCATTCTGTTTTCTCCTATATTGACAGATGCAGTTCGAACTCTAAATCAAACATGGTTTGTGCTAGCTTCTTGAAACTTGACACAATAAAGTAGTTCTACGTTCTATCTCTAAGGTTTGTTTCCTTTTGTATCCTAAAGCTGGGACTGGCGAATAACACTTATACTGAAAGGGGTTGCCAAACTTCCAACATACTAGAGTCTCGTGAAATCTCAACATATATTTTTTCATCCAATCTTCATAATACTTTCAAGTAATGATCAGTACACCAATCCCACTTGGATGCCAAAGTTTAGTTCTCCTAGATTGAAGCATTCTTTTGGAGTAACAGTTTGAATTTTTAGGTTTCACTCTGTTTTCTCCTATATTGACAAATGTAGTTCGAACTCTAAATCAAACACGGTTTGTGCTAGCTTCTTGAAACTTGAAACAGTAAAGTAGTTCTACATTCTCTTTTTACTTTTTGTTTCCTCTGGATGTAGACCTAAGCAGAGACTGACGAAAGACACATTCAATGAAAGGCGTTGTTAGGCTGCCAAAATACTACAGGCTCCTGAAATCTCAACATATTTTTTTTCCGACCTTAATGATAATTTAAAGTAATGAGCAGTACACCAATAAAACGTGGATGTTCAACTTCTGTTCTCCTAGGTTGAAGCATTCGTTTGCAGTAACAGTTTGAATTTTAAGTTTTCACTCTGTTTTCTCCTATATTGACAGATGCAGTTCGAACTCTAAATCAAACATGGTTTGTGCTAGCTTCTTGAAACTTGACACAATAAAGTAGTTCTACGTTCTATCTCTAAGGTTTGTTTCCTCTTGATGTAGCCTTAAGCAGAGACTGGCGAATAACACTTTCATTGAAAGGCGTTGTTAAGCTTCCAAAAAACTACCGTCTCCTGAAATCTCAATATACATTTTTTCATCCAATCTTCATGATTCTTTCAAGTATTGATCAGTACACCAATCAAACGTGGATGCCCAAGTTTTGTTCTTCTAGGTTGTAGCATTCGTTTGCAGGAACAGTTAGAAATTATAGGTTTCACTCTGTTTTCTCCTATATTGACAGATGCAGTTAGAACTCTAAATCAAACACGGTTTGTGCTAGCTTCTTGAAACTTGACACATTAAAGTAGTTCTACGTTCTATCTCTAAGGTTTGTTTCCTCTTGTATCCTAAAGCTGGGACTGGCGAATAACACTTATACTGAAAGGGGTTGCCAAACTTCCAACATACTAGAGTCTCGTGAAATCTCAACATATATTTTTTCATCC
Organism: Callospermophilus lateralis; assembly: GCF_048772815.1. Classification (NCBI taxonomy): domain Eukaryota; kingdom Metazoa; phylum Chordata; class Mammalia; order Rodentia; family Sciuridae; genus Callospermophilus; species Callospermophilus lateralis. Next base: position 26,904 of record NW_027517733.1, read on the forward strand.
AATCTTCATGATACTTTCAAGTAATGATCAGTACACCAATCCCACTTGGATGCCAAAGTTTAGTTCTCCTAGATTGAAGCATTCTTTTGGAGTAACAGTTTGAATTTTTAGGTTTCACTCTGTTTTCTCCTATATTGACAAATGTAGTTCGAACTCTAAATCAAACACGGTTTGTGCTAGCTTCTTGAAACTTGAAACAGTAAAGTAGATCTACATTCTATTTTTACTTTTTGTTTCCTCTGGATGTAGACCTAAGCAGAGACTGACGAAAGACACATTCAATGAAAGGCATTGTTAGGCTGCCAAAATACTACAGGCTCCTGAAATCTCAACATATTTTTTTTCCGAACTTCATGATAATTTCAAGTAATGAGCAGTACACCAATAAAACGTGGATGTTCAAGTTTCATTCTCCCAGGTTGAAGCATTCGTTTGCAGTAACAGTTTGAATTTTAAGTTTTCACTCTGTTTTCTCCTATATTGACAGATGCAGTTCGAAATCTAAATCAAACATGGTTGGTGCTAGCTTCTTGAAACTTGACACAATAAAGTAGTTCTACGTTCTATCTCTGAGGTTTGTTTCCTCTTGATGTAGCCTTAAGCAGAGACTGGCGAATAACACTTTCAATGAAAGGCGTTGTTAAGCTTCCAAAAAACTACCGTCTCCTGAAATCTCAACATACATTTTTTTCATCCAATCTTCATGATTCTTTCAAGTATTGATCAGTACACCAATCAAACGTGGATGCCCAAGTTTTGTTCTTCTAGGTTGTAGCATTCGTTTGCAGGAACAGTTAGAAATTATAGGTTTCACTCTGTTTTCTCCTATATTGACAGATGCAGTTAGAACTCTAAATCAAACACGGTTTGTGCTAGCTTCTTTAAACTTGAAACAGTAAAGTAGTTCTACATTCTATTTTCATTTTTTGTTTCCTCTGGATGTAGACCTAAGCAGAGACTGACGAAAGACACATTCAATGAAAGGCGCTGTTAGGCTGCCAAAATACTACAGTCTCCTGAAATCTCAACATATTTTTTTTCCGACCTTCATGATAATTTCATGTAATCAGCAGTACACCAATAAAACGTGGATGTTCAAGTTTCGTTCTCCTAGGTTGAAGCATTCGTTTGCAGTAACAGTTTGAATTTTTAGTTTTCACTCTGTTTTCTCCTATATTGACAGATGCAGTTCGAACCCTAAATCAAACATGGTTTGTGCTAGCTTCTTGAAACTTGACAGAATGAAGTAGTTCTACGTTCTATCTCTAAGGTTTGTTTCCTCTTGACTTAGCCTTAAGCAGAGACTGGCGAATAACACTTTCAATGAAAGGCGTTTTTAAGCTTCCAAAAAACTACCGTCTCCTGAAATCTCAACATATATTTTTTCATCCAATCTTCATGATTCTTTCAAGTATTGATCAGTACACCAATCAAACGTGGATGCCCAAGTTTTGTTCTTCTACGTTGTAGCATTCGTTTTCAGGAACAGTTAGAATTTATAGGTTTCACTCTGTTTTCTCCTATATTGACAGATGCAGTTAGAACTCTAAATCAAACACGGTTTGTGCTAGCTTCTTGAAAATTGAAACAGTAAAGTAGTTCTACGTTCTATCTTTAAGGTTTGTTTCCTCTTGTATCCTAAAGCTGGGACTGGCGAATAACACTTATACTGAAAGGGGTTGCCAAACTTCCAACACACTAGAGTCTCCTGAAATCTCAACATATATTTTTTCATCCAATCTTCATGATACTTTCAAGGAATGATCAGTACACCAATCCCACTTGGATGCCAAAGTTTAGTTCTCCTAGATTGAAGCACTCTTTTGGAGTAACAGTTTGAGTTTTTAGGTTTCACTCTGTTTTCTCCTATATTGACAAATGTAGTTCGAACTCTAAATCAAACACGGTTTGTGCTAGCTTCTTTAAACTTGAAACAGTAAAGTAGTTCTACATTCTATTTTTACTTTTTGTTTCCTCTGGATGTAGACCTAAGCAGAGACTGACGAAAGACACATTCAATGAAAGGCGTTGTTAGGCTGCAAAAATACTACAGGATCCTGAAATCTCAACATATTTTTTTTTCGACCTTCATGATAATTTCAAGTAATGAGCAGTACACCAATAAAACGTGGATGTTCAAATTTCGTTCTTCTAGGTTGAAGCATTCGTTTGCAGTAACAGTTTGAGTTTTTAGTTTTCACTCTGTTTTCTCCTATATTGACAGATGCTGTTCGAACTCTAAATCAAACATGGTTTGTGCTAGCTTCTTGAAACTTGACACAATAAAGTAGTTCTACCTTCTATCTCTAATGTTTGTTTCCTCTTGATGTAGCCTTAAGCAGAGCCTGGCGAATAACACTTTCAATGAAAGGCGTTGTTAAGCTTCCAAAAAACTACCGTCTCCTGAAATCTCAACATATATTTTTTCATCCAATCTTCATGATTCTTTCAAGTATTGATCAGTACACCAATCAAACGTGGATGCCCCAGTTTTGTTCTTCTAGGTTGTAGCATTCGTTTGCAGGAACAGTTAGAAATTATAGGTTTCACTCTGTTTTCTCCTATATTGACAGATGCAGTTAGAACTCTAAATCAAACACAGTTTGTGCTAGCTTCTTGAAACTTGACTCAATAAAGTAGTTCTACGTTCTATCTCTAAGGTTTGTTTCCTCTTGTATCCTAAAGCTGGGACTGGCGAATAACACCTATACTGAAAGGGGTTGCCAAACTTCCAACACACTAGAGTCTCCTGAAATCTCAACATATTTTTTCATCCAATCTTCATGACACTTTCAAGTAATGATCAGTACACCAATCCCACTTGGATGCCAAAGTTTAGTTCTCCTAGATTGAAGCATTCTTTTGGAGTAACAGTTTGAATTTTTAGGTTTCACTCTGTTTTCTCCTATAGTGACAAATGTAGTTCGAACTCTAAATCAAACACGGTTTGTGCTAGCTTCTTGAAAATTGAAACAGTAAAGTAGTTCTACATTCTATTTTTATTTTTTGTTTCCTCTGGATGTAGACCTAAGCAGAGACTGACGAAAGACACATTCAATGAAAGGCGTTGTTAGGCTGCCAAAATACTACAGTCTCCTGAAATCTCAACATATTTTTTTTTTGACCTTCATGATGATTTCAAGTAATGAGCAGTACACCAATAAAACGTGGATGTTCAAGTTTCGTTCTCCTAGCTTGAAGCATTCGTTTGCAGTAACAGTTTGAATTTTTAGTTTTCACTCTGTTTTCTCCTATATTGACAGATGCAGTTCGAACTCTAAATCAAACATGGTGTGCTAGCTTCTTGAAACTTGACACAATAAAGTAGTTCTACGTTCTATCTCTAAGGTTTGTTTCCTCTTGATGTAGCCTTAAGCAGAGACTGGCGAATAACACTTTCAATGAAAGGCGTTGTTAAGCTTCCAAAAAACTACCGTCTCCTGAAATCTCAACATATATCTTTTCATCCAATCTTCATGATTCTTTCAAGTATTGATCAGTACACCAATCAAACGTGGATGCCCAAGGTTTGTTCTTCTAGGTTGTAGCATTCGTTTGCAGGAACAGTTAGAAATTATAGGTTTCACTCTGTTTTCTCCTATATTGTCAGAAGCATTTAGAACTCTAAATCAAACACAGTTTGTGCTACCTTCTTGAAACTTGACACAATAAAGTAGTTCTACGTTCTATCTCTAAGGTTTGTTTCCTCTTGTATCCTAAAGCTGGGACTGGCGAATAACACTTATACTGAAAGGGGTTGCCAAACTTCCAACACACTAGAGTCTCCTGAAATCTCAACATATATTTTTTCATCCAATCTTCATGATACTTTCAAGTAATGATCAGTACACCAATCCCACTTGGATGCCAAAGTTTAGTTCTCCTAGATTGAAGCATTCTTTTGGAGTAACAGTTTGAATTTTTAGGTTTCACTCTGTTTTCTCCTATATTGACCAATGTAGTTCGTACTCTAAATCAAACACGGTTTGTGCTAGCTTCTTGAAACTTGAAAAAGTAAAGTAGTTCTACATTCTATTTTTATTTTTTGTTTCCTCTGGATGTAGACCTAAGCAGAGACTGACGAAAGACACATTCAATCAAAGGCTTTGTTAGGCTGCCAAAATACTACAGTCTCCTGAAATCTCAACATATATCTTTTCACCCAATCTTCATGATTTTTCAAGTATTGATCAGTACACCAATCAAACGTGGATGCCCAAGTTTTGTTCTTCTAGGTTGTAGCATTCGTTTGCAGGAACAGTTAGAAATTATAGGTTTCACTCTGTTTTCTCCTATATTGACAGATGCAGTTCGAACTCTAAATCAAACACGGTTTGTGCTAGCTTCTTGAAACTTGACACAATAAAGTAGTTCTACGTTCTATCTCTAAGGTTTGTTTCCTCTTGTACCTAAAGCTGGGACTGGCGAATAACACTTATACTGAAAGGGGTTGCCAAACTTCCAACACACTAGAGTCTCCTGAAATCTCAACATATATTTTTTCATCCAATCTTCATGATACTTTCAAGTAATGATCAGTACACCAATCCCACTTGGATGCCAAAGTTTAGTTCTCCTAGATTGAAGCATTCTTTTGTAGTAACAGTTTGAATTTTTAGGTTTCACTCTGTTTTCTCCTATATTGACAAATGTAGTTCGAACTCTAAATCAAACACGGTTTGTTCTAGCTTCTTGAAACTTGAAACAGTAAAGTAGTTCTAAATTCTATTTTTATTTTTTGTTTCCTCTGGATGTAGACCTAAGCAGAGACTGACGAAAGACACATTCAATAAAAGGCGTTGTTAGGCTGCCAAAATACTACAGTCTCCTGAAATCTCAACATATTTTTCTTCGACCTTCATGATAATTTCAAGTATTGACTAGTACACCAATAAAACGTGGATGTTCAAGTTTCGTTCTCCTAGGTTGAAGCATTCGTTTGCAGTAACAGTTTGAATTTTTAGTTTTCACTCTGTTTTCTCCTATATTGACAGATGCAGTTCGAACTCTAAATCAAACATGGTTTGTGCTAGCTTCTTGAAACTTGACACAATAAAGTAGTTCTACGTTCTATCTCTAAGGTTTCTTTCCTCTTGATGTAGCCTTAAGCAGAGACTGGCGAATAACACTTTCAATGAAAGGCGTTGTTTAGCTTCCAAAAAACTACCGTCTAATGAAATCTCAACATATATTTTTTCATCCAATCTTCATGATTCTTTCAAGTATTGATCAGTACACCAATCAAACGTGGATGCCCAAGTTTTGTTCTTCTAGGTTGTAGCATTCGTTTGCAGGAACAGTTAGAAATTATAGGTTTCACTCTGTTTTCTCCTATATTGACAGATGCAGTTAGAACTCTAAATCAAACACGGTTTGTGCTAGCTTCTTGAAACTTGACTCAATAAAGTAGTTCTACGTTCTATCTCTAAGGTTTGTTTCCTCTTGTATCCTAAAGCTGGGACTGGCGAATAACACTTATACTGAAAGGGGTTGCCAAACTTCCAACACACTAGAGTCTCCTGAAATCTCAACATATTTTTTCATCCAATCTTCATGATACTTTCAAGTAATGATCAGTACACCAATCCCACTTGGATGCCAAAGTTTAGTTCTCCTAGATTGAAGCATTCTTTTGGAGTAACAGTTTGAATTTTTAGGTTTCACTCTGTTTTCTCCTATATTGACAAATGTAGTTCGAACTCTAAATCAAACACGGTTTGTGCTAGCTTCTTGAAACTTGAAACAGTAAAGTAGTTCTACATTCTATTTTTATTTTTTGTTTCCTCTGGATGTAGACCTAAGCAGAGACTGACGAAAGACACATTCAATGAAAGGCGTTGTTAGGCTGCCAAAATACTACAGTCTCCTGAAATCTCAACATATTTTTTTTTCCGAACTTCATGATAATTTCCAATAATGAGCAGTACACCAATAAAACGTGGATGTTCAAGTTTCGTTCTTCTAGGTTGAAGCATTCGTTTGCAGTAACAGTTTGAATTTTTAGTTTTCACTCTGTTTTCTCCTATATTGACAGATGCAGTTCAAACTCTAAATCAAACATGGTTTGTGCTACCTTCTTGAAACTTGACACAATAAAGTAGTTCTACGTTCTATCTCTAAGGTTTGTTTCCTCTTGATGTAGCCTTAAGCAGAGACTGGCGAATAACACTTTCAATGAAAGGCGTTGTTAAGCTTCCAAAAAACTACCGTCTCCTGAAATCTCTAACATACATTTTTTCCTCCAATCTTCATGATTCATTCAAGTATTGATCAGTACACCAATCAAACTTGGATGCCCAAGTTTTGTTCTTCTAGGTTGTAGCATTCGTTTGCAGGAACAGTTAGAAATTATAGGTTTCACTCTGTTTTCTCCTATATTGACAGATGCAGTTAGAACTCTAAATCAAACACGGTTTGTGCTAGCTTCTTGAAACTTGACACAATAAAGTAGTTCTACCTTCTATCTCTAAGGTTTGTTTCCTCTTGATGTAGCCTTAAGCAGAGACTGGCGAATAACACTTTCAATGAAAGGCGTTGTTAAGTTTCCAAAAAACTACTGTCTCCTGAAATCTCAACATACATTTTTTCATCCAATCTTCATGATTCTTTCAAGTATTGATCGGTACACCAATCAAACGTGGATGCCCAAGTTTTGTTCTTCTAGGTTGTAGCATTCGTTTGCAGGAACAGTTAGAAATTATAGGTTTCACTCTGTTTTCTCCTATATTGACAGATGCAGTTAAAACTCTAAATCAAACACGGTTTGTGCTAGCTTCTTGAAACTTGACACAATAAAGTAGTTCTACGTTCTATCTCTAAGGTTTGTTTCCTCTTGTATCCTAAAGCTGGGACTGGCGAATCACACTTATAATGAAAGGGGTTGCCAAACTTCCAACACACTAGAGTCTCGTGGAATCTCAACATATATTTTTTCATCCAATCTTCATGATACTTTCAAGTAATGATCAGTACACCAATCCCACTTGGATGCCAAAGTTTAGTTCTCCTAGATGGAAGCATTCTTTTGGAGTAACAGTTTGAATTTTTAGGTTTCACTCTGCTTTCTCCTATATTGACAAATGTAGTTCAAACTCTAAATCAAACACGGTTTGTGCTAGCTTCTTGAACCTTGAAACAGTAAAGTAGTTCTACATTCTATTTTTATTTTTTGTTTCCCTTGGATGTAGACGTAAGCAGAGACTGACGAAAGACACATTCAATGAAAGGCATTGTTAGGCTGCCAAAATACTACAGTCTCGTGAAATCTCAACATATTTTTTGTTCCGACCTTCATGATAATTTCAAGTAATCAGCAGTACACCAATATAACGTGGATGTTCAAGTTTCGTTCTCCTAGGTTGTAGCATTCGTTTGCAGTAACAGCTTGAATTTTTAGTTTTCACTCTGTTTTCTCCTATAATGACAGATGCAGTTCGAACTCTAAATCAAACATGGTTTGTGCTAGCTTCTTGAAACTTGACACAATAAAGTAGTTCTACGTTCTATCTCTAAGGTTTGTTTCCTCTTGATGTAGCCTTAAGCAGAGACTGGCGAATAACACTTTCAATGAAAGGCGTTGTTAAGCTTCCAAAAAACTACCGTCTCCTGAAATCTCAACATGCATTTTTTCATCCAATCTTCATGATTCTTTCAAGTATTGATCGGTACACCAATCAAACGTGGATGCCCAAGTTTTGTTCTTCTAGGTTGTAGCATTCGTTTGCAGGAACAGTTAGAAATTATAGGTTTCACTCTGTTTTCTCCTATATTGACAGATGCAGTTAGAATTCTAAATCAAACACGGTTTGTGCTAGCTTCTTGAAACTTGACACAATAAAGTACTTCTACGTTCTATCACTAAGGTTTGTTTCCTCTTGTATCCTAAAGCTGGGACTGGCGAATAACACTTATACTGAAAGGGGTTGCCATACTTCCAACACACTAGAGTCTCCTGAAATCTCAACATATATTTTTTCATCCAATCTTCATGATACTTTAAAGTAATGATCAGTACACCAATCCCACTTGGATGCCAAAGTTTAGTTCTCCTAGATTGAAGCATTCTTTTGGAGTAACAGTTTGATTTTTTAGGTTTCACTCTGTTTTCTCCTATATTGACAAATGTAGTTCGAACTCTAAATCAAACACGGTTTGTGCTAGCTTCTTGAAACTTGAAACAGAAAAGTAGTTCTACATACTATTTCTATTTTTTGTTTCCTCTGGATGTAGAACTAAGCAGTGACTGAAGAAAGACACATTCAATGAAAGGCGTTGTTAGGCTGCCAAAATACTACAGGCTCCTGAAATGTCAACATATTTTTTTTTCCGACCTTCATGATAATTTCACGTAATGAGCAGTACACCAATAAAACGTGGATGTTCAAGTTCCGTTCTCCCAGGTTGAAGCATTCGTTTGCAGTAACAGTTTGAATTTTTAGTTTTCACTCTGTTTTCTCCTATATTGACAGATGCAGTTCGAACTCTAAATCAAACATGGTTTGTGCTAGTTTCTTTAAACTTGACACAATAAATTAGTTCTACGTTCTATCTCTAAGGTTTGTTTCCTCTTGATGTAGCCTTAAGCAGAGACTGGCGAATAACACTTTCAATGAAAGGCGTTGTTAAGCTTCCAAAAAACTACCGTCTCCTGAAATCTCAACATGCATTTTTTTCATCCAATCTTCATGATTCTTTCAAGTATTGATCAGTACACCATTCAAACGTGGATGCGCAAGTTTTGTTCTTCTAGGTTGTAGCATTCGTTTGCAGGAACAGTTAGAAATTATAGGTTTCACTCTGTTTTCTCCTATATTGACAGATGCAGTTAGAATTCTAAATCAAACACGGTTTGTGCTAGCTTCTTGAAACTTGACACAATAAAGTACTTCTACGTTCTATCACTAAGGTTTGTTTCCTCTTGTATCCTAAAGCTGGGACTGGCGAATAACACATATACTGAAAGGGGTTGCCAAACTTCCAACACAATAGAGTCTCCTGAAATCTCAACATATTTTTTTTCCGAACTTCATGATAATTTCAAGTAATGAGCAGTACACCAATAAAACGTGGATGTTCAAGTTCCGTTCTCCTTGGTTGAAGCATTCGTTTGCAGTAACAGTTTGAATTTTTAGTTTTCACTCTGTTTTCTCCTATATTGACAGATGCAGTTCAAACTCTAAATCAAACATGGTTTGTGCTAGCTTCTTGAAACTTGACACAATAAAGTACTTCTACGATCTATCTCTAAGGTTTGTTTACTCTTGATGTAGCCTTAAGCAGACACTGGCGAATAACACTTTCAATGAATGGCGTTGTTAAGCTTCCAAAAAACTACCGTATCCTGAAATCTCAACATACATTTTTTCATCCAATCTTCATGATTCTTTCCAGTATTGATCAGTACTCCAATCAAACGTGGATACCCAAGTTTTGTTCTTCTAGGTTGTAGCATTCGTTTGCAGGAACAGTTAGAAATTATAGGTTTCACTCTGTTTTCTCCTATATTGACAGATGCAGTTAGAACTCTAAATCAAACATGGTTTGTGCAAGCTTCTTGAAACTTGACACAATAAAGTAGTTCTACGTTCTATCTCTAAGGTTTGTTTCCTCTTGTATCCTAAAGCTGGGACTGGCGAATAACACTTATACTGAAAGGGGTTGCCAAACTTCCAACACACTAGAGTCTCCTGAAATCTCAACATATATTTTTTCATCCAATCTTCATGATAATTTCAAGTAATGATCAGTACACCAATCCCACTTGGATGCCAATGATTAGTTCTCCTAGAATGAAGCATTCTTTTGGAGTAACAGTTTGAATTTTTAGGTTTCACTCTGTTTTCTCCTATATTGACAAATGTAGTTCGAACTCTAAATCAAACACGGTTTGTGCTAGCTTCTTGAAACTTGAAACAGTAAAGTAGTTCTACATTCTATTTTTATTTTTTGTTTCCTCTGGATGTAGACCTAAGCAGAGACTGACGAAAGACACATTCAATGAAAGGCGTTGTTAGGCTGCCAAAATACTACAGTCTCCTGAAATCTCAACATATTTTTTTTTCCGACCTTCTTGATAATTTCAAGTAATGAGCAGTACACCAATAAAATGTGGATGTTCAAGTTTCGTTATCCTAGGTTGAAGCATTCGTTTGCAGTAACAGTTTGAATATTTAGTTTTCACTCTGTTTTCTCCTATATTGACAGATGCAGTTCGAACTCTAAATCAAACATGGTTTGTGCTAGCTTCTTGAAACTTGACACAATAAAGTAGTTCTACGTTCTATCTCTAAGGTTTGTTTCCTCTTGTATCCTAAAGCTGGGACTGGCGAATAACACTTATACTGAAAGGGGTTGCAAAACTTGCAACACACTAGAGTCTCGTGAAATCTCAACATATATTTTTTCATCCAATCTTCATGATTCTTTCAAGTATTGATCAGTACTCCAATCAAACGTGGATACCCAAGTTTTGTTCTTCTAGGTTGTAGCATTCGTTTGCAGGAACAGTTAGAAATTATAGGTTTCACTCTGTTTTCTCCTATATTGACAGATGCATTTAGAACTCTAAATCAAACACGGTTTGTGCTAGCTTCTTGAAACTTGACACAGTAAAGTAGTTCTACGTTCTATCTCTAAGGTTTGTTTCCTCTTGTATCCTAAAGCTGGGACTGGCGAATAACACTCATAATGAAAGGGGTTGCCAAGCTTCCAACAAACTAGAGTCTCCTGAAATCTCAACATATATTTTTTCATTAAATCTTCATGATACTTTCAAGTAATGATCAGTACACCAATCCCACTTGGATGCCAAAGTTTAGTTCTCCTTGATTGAAGCATTCTTTTGGAGTAACAGTTTGAATTTTTAGGTTTCACTCTGTTTTCTCCTATATTGACAAATGTAGTTCGAACTATAAATCAAACACGGTTTGTGCTAGCTTCTTGAAACTTGAAACAGTAAAGTAGTTCTACATTCTATTTTTATTTTTTGTTTCCTCTGGATGTAGACCTAAGCAGAGACTGACGAAAGACACATTCAATGAAAGGCGTTGTTAGGCTGCCAAAATATACAGTCTCCTGAAATCTCAACATATTTTTTTTCCGAATTTCATGATAATTTCATGTAATCAGCAGTACACCAATAAAACGTGGATGTTCAAGTTTCGTTCTCCTAGGTTGAAGTATTCGTTTGCAGTAACAGTTTGAATCTTTAGTTTTCACTCTGTTTTCTCCTATATTGACAGATGCAGTTCGAACTCTAAATCAAACATGGTTTGTGCTAGCTTCTTGAAACTTGACACAATAATGTAGTTCTACGTTCTATCTCCAAGGTTTGTTTCCTCTTGATGTAGCATTAAGCAGAGACTGGCGAATAACACTTTCAATGAATGGCGTTGTTAAGCTTCCAAAAAACTACCGTCTCCTGAAATCTCAACATACATTTTTTCATCCAATCTTCATGATTCTTTCAAGTATTGATCAGTACTCCAATCAAACGTGGATGCCCAAGATTTGTTCTTCTAGGTTGTAGCATTCGTTTGCAGGAAGAGTTGGAAATTATAGGTTTCACTCTGTTTTCTCCTATATTGACAGATGCAGTTAGAACTCTAAATCAAACACGGTTTGTGCTAGCTTCTTGAAACTTGACACAATAAAGTAGTTCTACGTTCTATCTCTAAGGTTTGTTTCCTCTTGTATCCTAAAGCTGGGACTGGCGAATAACTCTTATACTGAAAGGGGTTGCCAAACTTCCAACACACTAGAGTCTCCTGAAATCTCAACATATATTTTTTCATCCAATCTTCATGATACTTTCAAGTAATGATCAGTACACCAATCCCACTTGGATGCCAAAGTTTAGTTCTCCTAGATTGAAGCATTCTTTTGAGTAACAGTTTGAATTTTTAGGTTTCACTCTGTTTTCTCCTATATTGACAAATGTAGTTCGAACTCTAAATCAAACACGGTTTGTGCTAGCTTCTTGAAACTAGAAACAGTAAAGCAGTTCTACATTCTATTTTTTATTTTTTGTTACCTCTGGATGTAGACCTAAGCAGAGACTGACGAAAGACACATTCAATGAAAGGCGTTGTTAGGCTGCCAAAATACTACAGTCTCCTGAAATCTCAACATATTTTTTTTCCGACCTTCATGATAATTTCAAGTAATGAGCAGTACACCAATAAAACGTGGATGTTCAAGTTTCGTTCTCCTAGGTTGAAGTATTCGTTTGCAGTAACAGTTTGAATTTTTAGTTTTCACTCTGTTTTCTCCTATATTGACAGATGCAGTTCAAACTCTAAATCAAACATGGTTTGTGCTACCTTCTTGAAACTTGACACAATAAAGTAGTTCTACGTTCTATCTCAAAGGTTTGTTTCCTCTTGATGTAGCCTTAAGCAGAGACTGGCGAATAACACTTTCAATGAAAGCCGTTGTTAAGCTTCCAAAAAACTACCGTCTCCTGAAATCTCTAACATACATTTTTTCCTCCAATCTTCATGATTCATTCAAGTATTGATCAGTACACCAATCAAACGTGGATGCCCAAGTTTTGTTCTTCTAGGTTGTAGCATTCGTTTGCAGGAACAGTTAGAAATTATAGGTTTCACTCTGTTTTCTCCTATATTGACAGATGCAGTTAGAACTCTAAATCAAACACGGTTTGTGCTAGCTTCTTGAAACTTGACACAATAAAGTAGTTCTACCTTCTATCTCTAAGGTTTGTTTCCTCTTGATGTAGCCTTAAGCAGAGACTGGCGAATAACACTTTCAATGAAACGCGTTGTTAAGCTTCCAAAAAACTACCGTCTCCTGAAATCTCAATATACATTTTTTCATCCAATCTTCATGATTCTTTCAAGTATTGATCAGTACACCAATCAAACGTGGATGCCCAAGTTTTGTTCTTCTAGGTTGTAGCATTCGTTTGCAGGAACTGTTAGAAATTATAGGTTTCACTCTGTTTTCTCCTATATTGACAGATGCAGTTAAAACTCTAAATCAAACACGGTTTGTGCTAGCTTCTTGAAACTTGACACAATAAAGTAGTTCTACGTTCTATCTCTAAGGTTTGTTTCCTCTTGTATCCTAAAGCTGGGACTGGCGAATAACACTTATAATGAAAGGGGTTGCCAAACTTCCAACACCCTAGAGTCTCGTGAAATCTCAACATATATTTTTTCATCCAATCTTCATGATACTTTCAAGTAATGATCAGTACACCAATCC